>NW_006205449.1:2457041-2478446 GCF_000334495.1 Tupaia belangeri chinensis
GGAACCTGTCATTCTTTGTGCTTCAGTGGGTTGTGCTGAAAACCTTCTGCCATTTTGGGATGACTTTGGACTTCCTAGCCACCAGAACTGTGAGTCAAAATGAACCCTATTCTTCGAAATTTACACAATTTCAGGTGTTTCTATTGACAATGCAAAAATAGAACAAGACAATCAGTATATGCTCACATGGGACCATGCTCTCAGGCCTGTTCTACAGAGACCTCGCCTTGGGTCCCTACTGTCTCTGAGAATCAGCACAGAAAATCAGTCCAATTACTTTTTGGAAATGTCTCTCCTTTACATGGGAAGCTTTTTTGAATAACATCCATGAAGCCCCTCTTTTTTCCACCCTTGCCCTGACCTTCACTTTGCAGACAAGATTACCAGCACAGAGGACCCCAGCCCAACCGTGCAGGGTCTTTCTAAGGAGAGTGGCTCCTGAGTTCTCATGGGCGTAAAAAAACAACAATGGGAGTGGGCTGCAAGACCTTAGATGCCTGCAAGTGGGACCCCCTCAGTTTGGAATTTGGGGAGAATACAATTCACCCCATTACCCTTGTTAACTGTTCTGTGGCAGTGTGACCATTATGGCATGCATTTTAAAATAGGCTTCCCTTATTAGAAAAGACAAATGCTATTTTAAGTTAGAGTCCCCTCCCTTGTGTGTTGTATGGAAACCAAACAAAATTTATCTCAAGTGCAAATGCTTCCTTTTATTCATTCAGGAAATTACTGAGGACATCCCAAGTTCTACAATCTTCTTGAGTCAAAGCAAAAATTGCCCTTGTACTAGGTAACAGTAAAGAGGTTGGAACCAGCAGGTAGTGTGGAGGTTAAGGTGTTAGACTTCCACATGGTTAACTGCAGTTTGAGTCCCAGACCTGATGGGCTTGCTTTCTCATTTCCTCTCTCTCTGTCTGTCTTTGCTGAGTGCACATGCCCTGTAGCAAATTAAAATAATATAATAATAATGAATCAAATTAAATAATTCTTTTAAAACAATAAAATAAAATAAACACTAAGGAGGACTTTTTTTAAGCCTGTTGTAATAGAGGGGAGTTGCCGGAGCTGAGTCGTGACTCATGGTGTCAAAGGGACCAGATGGTGTCAAAGGGCTGAGGCTGGAGACCTCACATGCCACCTGTGTTTGCTGACTGGCCTCACCTGCAGGAAAAGTAAACTTGGCTCATCTTCAGGTCAGAGGGGAGTTTCACAATGCAAGGTGAGGTGCCCATCCATGTTAAGCTCCTGCCCCCCCACAGGCACTGGGAGATAGTGGAGTTGTATTCCTCCTAATTGTGTATCAAAGGGATAATTCCTGGGTTCTTGAGAAAGTCAGTTGTGAGATGGAAGACCAGCAAGAGGCTTGGAAAGATATACCCCTCAAAGGGGAAATTGCAATGATGGGGTTTTTTTTCCAAAACAAATTCTCTAGAAAAAGTCTTAGACTTAGGAAGAACCTTGGCTAAAGAGAGTCAAGTGGGAGAGAATATTAAGGCTATCCTGGCTGATAGGAAGGCACCTAGTAAAAGGGCAACCAAGTGCTAAACGCCTTATTTATAGGTGTGTGTTGGTGAGCACGTGTGAGAGTGTGTGGTTTCTGTTTGCCCCAGGAGAGCTGATGGGACCACAGAGAAGGCTCACTGCTGCCCAGACAGCCTGTTTGCTGGCATCACCCTGGGCAGTTTGTATTGGGGTGTCAGGGAAGCCGCAGCATTCCCTGGGTTGTGCAGAGATGCTTTTAGGGCACAGCAAACTTTGTCTTGCATTAGTGGTATCTCCTCAGACAGGTTCTCCAGGTGTGGATGGGCGAGCCGGCCTTGGGGCTCAGGAAGTTAGTCAACCGTCCCTCCTGGGGTCTGTGCCTTGCCATCTCCGCTCTGGGTGTTCACAGCTGTTCTGCACTGACCCAACCCATCTCCCAGGTGGATGATCCTCAGTGTCTTAAATCAGATGGGCAGGGGGAGTCAGGAGCAGGGGGATTTCCCAGGACAGCTTCTGGAGGTGGGAGGAGGTGTCTGGTGATGACCTTTAGAGAAAGGGCAACTTAGAGTTAGTTTGACAGAAAATCCATGAAGCTTAGTAGGTCAGTCATAATTAAGAAAGCGTTTTTTTCCTCATTTTATCTGTTTCTAGGTTATCTCAAACATCTTTTCAAGTTTGAACTGCATGTGCAGTTGACAAGAGTCTCTTTATCCTTAAGCCGCTCTATTGTTCTGTCACAAAGGCGGCAGCTGCTTAGCATTTTAGTGCCTGAGAGCCTGCTGCTTCCCTTTTGTGGACGGTTTCTGAGATAGACTGGCTGTGGTCTGAAGGTGACTGGGGTTACTACACAGAGAAAGTCACTTAGTGTTACAGAGTCTGTTTCCCTTGTTCGGAGGGACGTAGGCCTGTCTGGGGGGCTGAGGGGACTGACGATTTCTCTGGGTGTGAGGCAGGAGTGGCCTGGCCCACACAGGCCTGCTGCAGGGTTAGTCTGCGGCTCTGTGGGCAAGGCTTCGCCCTCTCCTCTTGCATTCCTGTTCTGGAGGGGGTGGCCGCTCTGGTAGGGACAGGCTGCTGGACTGTCTGGATATTGGCTATGGGCCCCGCGCTCAGTGTGGAAAAATGAGGAATTCCCAGACATGCTCTGCTCGCCTGCATTTCTCCTGGGTATTCAGAACAAACTTGCTGGGCCCACTGGTTTCTAGGTTCTTTTTCTTTTTGAATTTATTTATTTTACATTCGTTCACTGTACATCATCACGGCGTTTTAGATTCTTAAGTTTCTTGTGGCTTTGAGAACCACAGAGCTACTCTCTGGAGAGTTTAGGAAGATTGTGTTGCTGATGCTTTGAGGAAAATGTTTAGTTTTTCAATGTCATGCATAAAATGATGATCTGCTCTGTTCTCCTGCATCTGCCTCAAATCTCACCGCAGCTTCTGCTTGATGCTTGCAGCTTTAGCTTACATTCTGGCATGGATCACAGTTTGTGGTCTACGAGACATTCTATACGATGTGTGTGCAAGTGCTTTCCTGAACCTGCAGAGGTTGGTTTTATTGATATCCTTGGAAACAATGGATGCCGAATAAGAAGTGTTGCAGTACTAACTGAATTTGTACTCTATCTGGCTCTGACAGGGATGATAATGCCTAGCAATATTCCCTATAGAACTCTCTTCACAGATAAGTATTTCCTACTGCCCATTGTCCTTATGCTGTGATCATTTAGTTACTTAACTTCCAGGGTGTTCCTTATGACATGTGTAGATAAGCTCAGGGGTTCATTTTTGTTTACTTCCTATTAATTCCCAAAAAGTTTTTAAAAAATCTATAGTAGCAGTCAATATTTAAAAGATACAAGAGTGGTAGGTATCAAAAGTGGATTGTAAAGTAGCAGAATTGAAGGTTTTAATGTCAGTGAGGATGGTGTTGCTATTGCTCTGATCTGGCTTAGGGATACTGGTGTACCCCGTGAGGCTGGTAGCGATGGGGAAGATGCCATCAGTTGTTGGAAGAAAAGTCAACGTGACTTGTTCCTGGTGACTTGGGGGACAGGGTGGTGGTGAGGAGGTGAGCCCTCCCCCTGCGGGTAGGTGGGAGAACAATTTGCAAGGCGTGAAACCTTGGAGGAGAACATCGTGGGAGAAATGTTGCAGTTTTGACACTTGATTTAAAGGTATCCGTGAGATAGCCAAGTGGAAAAGTACTGCTTCCCTTGAGTGAGCGTGCGGAAGCTCGGGGATGCAGCCTGGCTAAGACTCGGATCGACGATGAGTCAGCTGCACCCACGGGAGAAGAGCGCCTCTGAGGAGGGTCAGCCACGTGGCGAGGGTTTCACTCGCTGGTCATCTGAGAATAACAAAAGTGCGCATCGTTTATTAAACTTCAGGGGCCAGAGGCAGAGGTGCCTGATAACAGCCGGACCCATGTGGGAAGGCCTGGGTTTGCCCCCAGGGACCACCGGGACATGCCCCTGACCAGGCTAGCTGAGGCTGGGAGGGCTGTGTGGCGGAGGACCCTGTGGGGGCGCCTGTCTCTCCATCTTGCTCCCATTTGTTTTTTCTCTCTCATGGAAACACAAGTACATGAACAAACTCCTCTAAACATGTTTTAAATTAAAACAAATTTTATATAGTTAAAAGGATTTTCTTTATTATGAGATCAAGGCCTTCCCAATTACTCATTACTAAAAGGTTTTAGCAAAATAAAAACTTGACATTCTTGTTTTGGCTTTTTCATTTTAAAAGAAATTGTCCACCTCTGTAAAATCACTCCGATTCAGCTGGCTTCTCAGTGTCAACACGGCCATGTGGCCACCTGAGTCCATTCCTATTTCCCCCATCCTGGCTCCCTGCCTGCCCAGGCCCAGAGGAGGCAGGGACACCAGCTATCTCCTCTGGACTCTGCTCGGGCCCTCACTTTGCAGGAGACTGAGGCTCTCACCGCTCACTGCACCTCCTCTTGCCACTGCCCTCCTAAGTCAAGCCATAGGTGTCTCTTCTGCTTGAACTCGCCTTCTCATTCACTCCTCTTCCCTGGGAGACCATGTAAACCTAAACCCTTCCCAAGGAAGTGTGGGATGGCAGAGGTGTGTCGTTGTCTGCCTAGGTTTGTAAACACTTGTCCCTGGACGCTCCCATTGCCTGCACTCAGGAACTCTGCTCCCTGGCCTCCCAGCACCGGGATCTGCCTCACCCCAATTCTCATGCCCTCTACCCAGCTCCCTGATGGACCCTCACTTTCTAGTCTGCAGCCGCCTTTGACCTTGCAGTCTCCTTGTCCTGGTAGCTCCCCCAGGACTCCAGACCCTCTGGGGTTCACTCACTCTGGCTGCCCTCATCTCAGGCCAGATGTCTTTGCCTGAGAGACTTCTCACCCCTGGCCAGAGGTGTACCCCTACCCCCCCACTGCCTGCCTGCTCACTCGGTCTATCACTGTGGCCCTGTTTTCTGTGGGCTTGCGGATACAACCAGTTAGCTTCACTGGAAGTTCGCATCTTTGTTCTTGGTCTGCTACGATCTAAACTTCTTGAAAGCGGAACCTGTGGCCGTCATGCGCAGAGGGGTCCCCAGGGTCTTGCAGAGCTCTCACATGCAGCCAGTGGCTCACGAATGTCACTGGATCAATAAATAAGTGTAAATAGATGGGACGTGGGGTCACAGGTTTCTGATAGTATGGCCTTGAGAAAGCCAAATGTCTCTGGGTCTCAGTTTTCTTAACCTATGAAAGAAGAGTAAGTATGCACTCACGTGGCAGACGGGGGCTGCTCAATCAATGGAGCTTTTGTTACTGACAAACACGAGTATTTTAGAAATGCTTTTGTGTTGTCGCTGGAGCCAGTGACACAAATGAGGAGCAGCTGAGAGTCCAGACCTGCCGGCTGGAGAGTGCCGTGAGTCCTTCCAGGTTAGCGGTTAAGCCACATGTAACTCACACTTTTTCAAAGTACTTCTCCCTGTGGTGCTTGACTGCATGCTGTCAGATGAGTCTTGATTTTTAGACTTTACAACTTCTTTTTCTTCATGGTATATAACTTGTTTACTGATTCATTAAATTTTTAAAAATGACCAAATCCCTACCATTTGGCAGGTGCGATGCTAGATAAGTGGGAAACAAACAAACTACCCAGAAACACTTGGTGTTTGTCCTCCAAAAGCTTACCATACCAGCGAGGCAGCCATTAACTGGGCATCTCAGTCTGAGAACTAGTACAAGAAAAGTCAAAGGTGTCTGAAAGAATGAGAGGAGGCTGAACTGGGAGGAGGGGGTGGTCTGCCAGGAGGAGACGGAGAGGAAGGCGTGTGAGCCGTAGGGAGTTGAAGGGGAGGGGAGGCAGCCAGGCCAAGGGGAGGCAGGGCAGGAGAGGGCCAAGTAAGTACCTGTGCCATACAGAAACATGCTAAGGTGGGCAGGGACTTAGTTAAACCTCAGGGGAAGGACAGAAGGTGAGTGTGGAAGAGCTTAGAGACAAGGGGGAGGGGAGGGCAGGGCAGATGAAGCCAAAGAGAAGGGCAGGGTCTAGGAATTATGGTCAGGATTTTAGATTTTACCCAGGGTAAATCAAGGGGTTAAGAGGGGAGGAACATGGCATCACACGCAGCAGTATGAAAATGTATCACCCACATGGAGAAACAAGTTTGTGATCTCCCGCTTTGCTTCCAGATGGATTCTCCCTCACAGGAGATCGTGGTAGGCTTTCCTTGAAGGCATAGCTCTCACTGCTCAGTCAGTGCCTGTTGTGACTGGAATTCGTAGCCGTTCCAAGTGATGCAGATGCTTGTTGTCCAAGGGCATGGGTATGTCAAGGCACTAAGATGCCATCTTGGTGGGTTTGCTGTTGGACTTCTGGGAAGATTCCCAGTTCTGTATTCAAATCTCCTTTCTCTTGGAGGTTGGATACAAGCACTTAGCAAATCTTGGTTATAGCAAAAATACAAGAGCCAGTCTTCTACAGAGCCAGACTTTACTTTCCATAATGTTGAATTTCTTTATACAGAAATTCAAAACATGGTTTTATTAAGAAGAGAAGATATTTTCATTACTAAAAGTAATTATCATCTCTTTAAAGTAACAGTGTCCCAGCCTTTGCATCAGTATCAGAATGCTAACACTAAAACCTACAGAGACTGTTTCTATCATCTCTGAAATATATGACACCAAAAGTAAGTTGGTGGGGCAGCAGATGGTGTAGTGGTTATGTCACTGGACTTCCATGTGGCTGTCTGAGGTTCAAGTCCTAGACCTAGAGGCTTCAAACTCATGCCGGTATGTGTGCATGTAAGCTGAAGATCCTGGGAGGAGAGTGGAGGAGAAAGGATTGTGGTATGGCCATTTTTCATTTTCTGTTTCTCTGTCTTTGTCTCTCTGGAGAGTATATACACCCTAAGGCAAAAAACCTCTACCAATAATAATAAGTTGGAGGTTTCGAGAATTCTCTTCTGCAGCTCATTCATGGGCAGTGAATGACCATGGCCTTGAATGAAGGAGAGTGTCTTAGGAGGGTGTCTTCAAGTTTCTCTGGAAGCCATCTGTCAGAGTCCTCCACCAGTCTCTACCTCAGGGCTGGACTGCGTTGTCTACGGAGATGCTTTCTGATGCAAGTTTGCATCTGTCTTCATGAATTCAGCCTTGCATGACTCAGTTACAAGGAAATTGAACTACATTCTCTCTCCTCATGGTTCTGTACTCCCGCTGACACGTTGATAGAGTGTTGGTTAAAAGAAGCCTGTCCTGAAAATAAAAGTGAACTGTTTAATGGCAAAGGAACAAGTGAATACGAAGTTCCTATAAAGTGTGTTACCTAAGCAATGCCTGCTGTATTTTTACAAGAAGACAGAAAGAATGACTAATAAATGTTGAGTAGACCAAGACATAGGATAATACCAAATGGACCCAAATGCTGAAGACATTTTTGGAATGTTTCTGCAGTCCTTGATTTGAGGGGATTTTATCAATTTTTATTAGCAAAGCAAAGACTGACAGAATATTGGTATTTTCTTGGTGGAAAAATAGGGTAACATATCTTCCCATTGATAAACTGAAGGGTACATGGACCAGCTTCAAGTTAAAGACTTGCCTTTCAGTGTGTACCGTTTTTTTGTTTGTTTATTTGTTTGTTTGTTTTTGAAACAAGCCACTTGAAATGGATACAATTTAGTATACTCTTTGTTGCATATTATGCAAATTGTTAGGATGAGATGTAATGAGAAACTGTCTTTATCCTCAAGAAAAAGAAAGTTTAATACTGGAAATAGACAAGATGGGGATTAATCACAACATATGAAATGTTCTGAAGTTGGTATATACAACAAAGGTGAAGGTTTTCTTTTCTTTTGCTTGCTTTCTTTCCTTTTTCCTTTCTTGTTTTTTCTTTTGCTTTCTTTTTTTGTTTCTTTATTTCTTTTATGAGCTCAAAGCCTTTGGCCTGGACTTCCAAGGATGAGGTAGAGATTTGACAGGACTTGAAAATCATGAAAGGTGAAGGGCACCACTACCCAACGAGGTGAGTGAATCTCAGGTGCACTCGTGCAGATTGGTGCACACTGGAGGAGTTCCATGCCCTGGACGTGGCTTTCACAATCATATGTAAGTGCCTACTTCCAAGATGCCCAGCTTCTCATCTGGATCACTGGTTTCCAATTCTGCTCCAAGGAACCCTGGGCTCCTGCAGAGAAGCTGCAGGTGGACAAGGGTACCTGGAAAGGGAGAGATGGGACTTCTCCTTCTCAACCAAGCAATACTCATCAGAGTAAAGGGGTTTTGTTCCATATATGAAGATTCCAGAAAAGGCTCACACCATAAAATATCACTGGAATGAAAGATTTAACTACTGATAAAACTACTGACTTAAGAAAACTCAGTACTCTCTAGACCTGGACGAAATGAATAAGAAGGGCTTGCTCTGTGATCCAGTTATTATTTTTCCAATAGAGAAGAGGAGAGGAAATGACTAAATTTGAATCTACCCTGACACACAGAGGAAGAATTCTATAACGAAGGGTTTAGAACAGCAGCTTCAATTCTCAACTGTCACAATCTCTGAAAGTGCAATTGAGCTAAATTTGGCCCTGAAACTCTTTGCTCGTCTTATATTTCAGGCAGCAAAATTGAGGTGCAGATAACAAAGACAGAGTAGTAAAAATGTATTTTGGCTCTTTTGTAGAAGCAGTTTTAGTTTTTTGGTATCGCTTGTTGATTTAATTGCCTTGTTTATAAGTAAATATTTAAATAAATGCTGTATGTTTCTGAGCAGATTCAGCAAATCTATGGTCTGAGGATAACTTAAGGTTTCTTACTTATTTGTGATAAACCCCAGAGGTAATAGACCAGGTATAATGGCTCTGGTTTGGGGTAGAGTACAGAGGGGCCAAGGAGAGACTAACCACACCAGCACTGGGATCAGACAGAGATGGCTTACGTGTCAACTCATTGCATGACAACATTCACATTTTAACTGGAGAGTGTGTTTCAGAGATCACCCTGCAATGCAGCTTACCATACTCTCCTGACTGGGATGAGCTAAGTACCTAGTGACAATTGGAAAACTGAGCTTGGACCAGCCTGTGGCCAGGTGGTTAAAGTAGGTGGATCCCACATGGCCAATTTTATGGTTAGAGTCTCAGACCCAGTGGCTTGTAAAACATGCTGGGCATGTGCATGAGCCCAAAATCCCAAAGGGAGGGAGAAATGTAGAAGGGATTGTGGTGTTACCATCCTCCATGGGAACTACTTTCTCACTTTCTCTCTCTAATGAGTGCATGTGCCCTCTGGCAAAATTAAAAAAAAATAAAATAAAAAGAAGAACTGGACTTCTGTCTGTACTTTGACTTTTTGCAAATAATTGTCAATGGCCTCTATATGGTTACTATGGACCAAAAGCATGGGTAGCAGTATGAAATGAAGAAGCATTTCTGATTGATTAACAAGCAAGATAATACTAAGAATAATCTGCACACCATTCAGAAACACATCATACTTAGTTCTCTTATGTTTCAGAAAATTTTCAGTTGAGAGGGGTAGACTCCCCTGTCCCAGTGAGATTGGCCCTGCCATGAAACTTTATTTGGAGCGTGAATGGATGTCACAGTGAGGCACTGGGCTTCAGCTATAAATGTGGGTGTGATTGGCTTGGCCTTCTGTGCTCCCATACATTGCATGAGAATAGTGTGTTCTAGATGTTCACCCCTCTTTTTCTCTAGATCTCAGAATGTGACAAACAGAACAGATCTGAACCTTGCCTGTACCATGGATCATGCAAACCACAAGTAGAGAACTAAGAGGGTTTGTTGTAAACCACTGTGATTTGGGGCCTGTTTGTTATTGCAGCAAAAGTTGACCAACACACTGCTGATATCCTTTATGATGGGGAAATGAGGGAGGGTGAGAGGAAGAGAAGTAGTGGAAAAAGAAAAAAGCAAAACATTTAAGGGACACAAAAATGGAAAATTATCTATCTGTTGATGATAATGTGTATGATAATATCCTTAACTTGACTAATATACAATGTATTCACGCTGGGGAAAATTCATTTTGCAAGTTGTAATCATATACAGTGATTGACTGTATAAATAAATTAATTAATTAAAGAAGTGTTTGGAGTAGAAAAGCCATAAAGAAGGATTATAAAACATAAACTTGAGAAGTTCACTTTATCAGAATTCTAGTCATTGCTCGCTATCAAGCAAATCCTTGAGCATGCTGGAGTGAAGACTTTCTCTGAGCTCATTTTAAGACATTTCACTGGACCCAGGACAAATACTTACTAAGGACACCATGGTAGGGAAACTGGAAGGTTCCTGGGATAAAACTATTCTTAGGCATTTCTATCAACACACTCACTTGGGACACGGTAGGAGAAATTGAATTTTGCAATCTCTGCTCCTAAAATTAAGAGTGATATCGATATCTTGGCTTTGGTCATAAAAACGTAACTTTGTTTTTAAAATCTTTGTCCTTAAAATTCATAGATCACATTTTTATTCCTACAATATTTGTCAGCTTTCCTTGTGTCTGTGCATTTATGTATTTTTTCAGATTTTATGTAGTTTTTCATTTCTTACATAAAAATTCAGTATAGTGTTAATACGATCTGCTGTATATTTATTGAATATGGAATTAAATTGCCTTTGACTTTTTTTTATAGCACATGAATAGAACATATAGTTTGTTCCATCTAAAAAGAAAGATGATATTAAGATGTGAACAGAGACTTGCTATCCTCAGTTGCTTTGGTTTCCTCCTTAGTGAAAATGAAAGCCCACTTGTTTTAAAAAATGCTTTTATCCTTATCTTTTATATCACATTCTCATTTTCCTTTCTGCTTAGAGATCACTGTGTATTTCATATTCTCTAAGAAATTGCCTAAAATATAAGCCTGGCTATAGCTTTCAAAAGACATGGGACAACGTGTGGTCTGTCCCGGGGTGGGCCTGAAGTGCAGGCGGGGGGTGCTCATTAGATTTGCACATGTGGCATTACACTGACACAGTTGGGCAGTGGTGAACTGAGTTGAAGGATGTCTCTTCCCTGTGTGGGGGCACAGTAGTTACGTGTTCTGCTACAAAATGGAAGCATGATTGTGCAGTTCCTTTTAAATGCATAGGGTGAGCAGAGTCCAACATAAAATTAGGTTACATTTCTAATTCTGGCACTAATAAATTTTAGTTTTCTAATTGTTAGGAATTTGAGCTCTTTCTTTTTGGGCAATTATCCTAGTTATGTAAATTTTTAATCTAGATAAGTAAATAGGAATTTGTTATAGGAACAAAATAAGATGACAAAGATATAATTTTGGAGGTAAATGTGTAAAGTAACTATTCTTAAAATGCTAGATGAAATGCACTTTCCCTAAAGATAAAAGGGGATGTCACCACACAGAAAGGCTCATATTCCTAACATGTGGCTAGTTGAAGAAATGATCAGTGAGCAATCTGTGACCGAATGCCACTAATCGTTCTTCCACTTCGGGAGCATACTAATGAGAACAGGCTGGCACCGCAGCCTCTTGATTCGGTCGACCTTTGAGAATATAAAGCTGGAATAACTTTCAAACCAGAGACATCATTTTACATAGCTCCCACTGAATCGTCTTTGCAAACATGCCTCTGTATGTGACATAGTCATCAACTTGCAGAAATGGACTCGCTTTATATTGATGTGTATTTTAGGTGTTTTGATATATCCATCCAGCAGCTTGTTGTAAGGTAAATGTCCCAACAATGTTCTTCAAAATACTACCTGGTATATATAAATCAATGTTCAATGTGCTCTCAAATCCATTTACTGAGTCATATTTGCAGATGGCCTGTCTGCTTTCCTTTCACATCCATTTAAAAAACGTAAACTGTGCATTTCCCATGAGTTAACCAAGGTAGTTGATGTGACAAAAGCTATAAATAAAATCTGGGAACCAGCAGTTAGCGTAATGGCTATGTCGCTGGACTCCCACGTAGTCGACCGCGGTTCGCGTCCCGGACCCGGTGGCTTAAAACTCACGCCGGGCGCGTGTGCGTGCGTGCCCACGATCCCGAGAGGAGAATGGAGGCGAAGGGATTGCGGCGTGACCATCCCCCCTGGGGGGAGATTTCTCGCTTTCTGTCTCTATGCCTCTCTCTGTCTGTCTGGCGAGCGCACGCGCCCTATAGCGAAAATCTCTCTCAAAAAAAAAAAAAAAAAAAAAAAAAAAAAAAAAAAAAAAAAAAAATCAAGAATGTTCTAGCCTTTCCGAACTTTCAGCATGAAGGTCAAAATTTAAGCCTAGTAAAGAGGACTCACAGAAGTCTTAGTCATCGCAACATTCTCATAACATCTCTCAAGTTCTACTAAGTTCATGTTACAAGTAGGCCGAGGCACAGAATCCTAACTTAATGTGTCACTGACATGGCCTGATTTTAAAACCTTGTGCCTTTTTGTTACAAAGTGTTTTGTTTTAAAGTGTATATTGTTGGTAAATATAATAAAAATTAAGTGAGCATGCTTTTGCTCTACCACTCAGTCTTTATGGAGAACAGTAAAATAATATGAAAAATAAATGTAACGCATTTGTCAAGGAACCTTTAGGAACTAAAATTAAAGCAAGGACGTGGGAGCGAAGCACTTCCTTCTCCTCCAGTAAAGGAGAGGTGGATCTCCCAGCCGTCTCTGATGAAGGGTCAGTTGCAGTGCTGTCACTATAACTGTGAACAGTGATGCTGGGCTCAAGACTGAGAGCCTGGCATATTAGGGGAGTTTCTTAAGCTATTTGTTCTTACTTTATTTTCTGTTCTTTGATGTCATCACTGGATGCTACAAAGAACCAGAAAGTGAAAAATGCCGGTGACTCAGTGTTGCCATGACAGAAGGTCTAATGAGGAATCTAGAAGCCAGCAGAGCCTGAACTATGATGGACCTCGTGGGGAAAAAGTCAAACACGTGGTTATCCTTGGATACAGGTGTTAGTTTTACATAGTAAAATAGATTAAATAGATTTACATTAATTTCAGATAAGAAGAAGAAAAAGATTAGGGATACAGCCAAACATCACCAAGAGCTACAGTTCAGAGTTTACATTTTCTTATTAGAAATACCCATGGAAGATTCCAATTTTTGCTATTTAAGCAGCATATTATTAAATTATTCATGGGTGGACAAAAATGTATTCTGGCTGATAACAGGAAAATGAATTGAGTTCAATCTCCAGTCAGAGTGGCTTTTTAACTTTATCTCTACGCTTTGTCTGTGTTGTCAGATTTGACAGAGGGAAGAAAGAAATCCCTAAAAGTACAAAAAGCTTAGTTGTTCCATTACCCTCCTGCAGATTTGCTAGGGCTAATCCAGCTTCCATCTTTCCCGCAATTGTCAACAACATCTACACCTTGCTCAAAGCAGCCAAAGCAACTTGGCCAAGTGGTCTCATGACAAACATTCTGTCATTGTGTCCCTGCGATGTCACTCACTTTGACTTCCCTCTGCATGAGAAAGTGACCATGTCTGTCTTGTCCACCACCATGTCAGCCAGAGTCCACAACTGCCCAAGTAAGTGAGTGACATCTGTTGCTGAGTCTTGTTTGTTGGTGTCTACCACAGAGTGTGCCCACAAACTTCCTTCTCCCTGATTCTTTTTCTCTGAGTTTTCTGAAGATATTCTTCCCATGTCTTCTAGCATCGATATGTCTCAACTATCAGACTGGTGATACAGCAACTCTCCTCGTGCAACTTCAGAGATTTTTTCTCTTCTTTCCTTTTAGAAGTCTTTGTAGCTAACTTACTGTCAGGGTGAGTACAAACGTAGAGGCTCAGCTCTCCCTGTTGAAAATAAGGAGACATATGTCCTCCCTTTTCTTAGTTTTTGGAGAGGATTTTGCGATAGGGCGCGTGCGCTAGCCAAACAGAGAGAGACAGAGAGACAGAAAGCGAGAAATCACCCCCCCGGGCAGCCGGCCACGCCGCAATCCCTTCGCCTCCATTCTCCTCTCAGGATCTTGGGCGTGTATGTACACGCACCAGGCATGAGGTTTAAGCCACCGGGTCCGGGATGTGAACCGCGGTCGACCACATGGGAGTCCAGCGACATAGCCATTACTCTAACTTCTGGTCCCTGTCCTCCCTTTTCTTAGAGCATCTACTTATAAATTCTTCCTCTAGCTCCTTGAAATGTATGTAAATCCTTTTTGAAAGCCAAATAAACCTCTCATCAGCTTTAGGACTGGAGCATACTTTTCTCCATGGCCTGGGAACCACCTCTTTGAAATGTAATCATGGAGGAAGATTGTCCCAGGTCTCCCTGTTTTTCCAGGATAAGAAACTCACTTTGGTAGCTATCTTACTTCCAAACTGCCTCCTATCACAAACATATGAATATGAATTGTATTTTTTTTTCCCTTGCATAAAGTAGTTAGCTAACTACCGGTGAATCGATATATCAATACAATGTGTTGTTGGTGACTGGTGGCTCTTTTACTTGAAGACAAGTTTTGCTTATCTTGAGAAGTAATAGGCTTGTCTGCCTGGCTGTAGATGCTGTGAAATTTCTCTCTGTCTTTGCAATCTCTTAAAAGATTTCCTGGGACCAGCGTTGGCATAATGGCTATGTTGCTGGACTTCCATGTAGTCAACTGTGGTTCAAGCCCTGGACCTAGTGACTTAAACTCACACCGGGCACTTGTGCCTGCATGCCCAAGATCCTGAGAGGAGATAGGAGGAGACGGGATTGTGGCGTGGTCATACTCCCTGGAGGGATAATTTCTCGCTTTTCTGTCTCTCTGTCTCTCTCTGTCTTTCTGGCGAGCACATGCGCCCTATAGCAAAAATCTCTCAAAAAATTTCCCATCATGCACATCACATTCTAGTTTAATGTTTATTTAATAATAAATTTATTGGGACCAGCATATGGCTAATGGCTATGTCTCTGGACTACTACATAGTTACAGTTTGAGTACTGGACCCAGCAACTTAACATACACACCAGGTGCTTATCCATTCCCAAGATTTGAGAAGAAAATGGAGGAGAAAGGATTGCAGTGTGGCCATACCCCCTTGGGGGTGGTTTCTCGCTTTCTGACTCTTGTCTCTCTCAGTATCTCTGACAAGCACACACATTTTATAGCAAAAATCTCTCTAAAAATAAATGAATAAATAATAATAATAAATGTATTTTCTTTCATTTCTACATTTGTAAAAAAGCTTTTCTAGGTTAGAGAGAAAATTTTGTTTTTAGTTATATTTTCCCATTGCTATCAACATATGTCATTGAATCTATCAGAAATATACTAGATGCCATCTACCTAATGCTTGCTAGGTGCTACTTACAAATACTTGGCTTAATTCTTACAATTCACTGAAAAAAATTTTTATAAATCATCACTATACAGTTGAGAAAACTGAAACATGGGAACCAGCAGTTAGCGTAATGGCTATGTCGCTGGACTCCCACATAGTTTACTGCGGTTCGCGTCCCGGACTCAGTGGCTTAAAACTCACACCGGGCGTGCGTGCGTGCGTGCCCAACATCTTGAGAGGAGAATGGAGGAGAAGGGATTGTGGTGTGACCATCCCCCCCGGGGGGGTGATTTCTTGCTTTCTGTCTCTATGTCTCTCTCTGTCTGTCTGGTGAGTGCATGCGCCCTATAGTGAAAACCTCTCCAAAAAAAAAAAAAAAAGAAAGAAAGAAAAGAAAGAAAACTGAAACATTAAAGTGTAATTAATTTGTCTAAAGCTATTTAGTTTTACTTGGCAAAACCAATATTCCAAATTCTTGTCTGTCACTCATGAACCATATACTTTTTTTTTTTAAATCCTGAAGCATTTATTTAAAGAATTGTTAACAAGGGATAGTGACAAATGGCTTCACCAGTCCTATCCTGAAGACAAAGTACAATCAAACCAATGGCTACCCAAAGATGAAGTGATCCCGTCAAATCAAAAGCCTCTTGAGATGGAAGGTCATGGTAATCATTTCTTGAGATGCTTTAATCACTTTGCTTGACTTTGCTTGTTGCAGGATCAAAGAAGAGTAACATGTGCTTACTATGAGAGGGTAGTGAGCAAACTGAACAGAGAAACACACAGGGATGATTAATCAGAATTAGTCTCTACCTCAGCAGTGTTCCTGCTCATTCCTCCATTTAAAAAAAATTTTTATTCATACATGAAATCACTATACATCATTTAGATTGTAAAGACACTTTACCCAGCATGATATACACCTCAGTCCAGCCCAGTTGAGACCACCATACACATCCTTGTCAACAGATAATAAACCTTATCTGTGTCCCACAAGTGTCTTACTTTTACATTGTCCCCCCCCCCAAATTTTCTACACTTTTCCCCTCCCACACTCTCTTTCCACTTTGTCTCTAGTGTCCATTATAATTTTTAATATTTTATGTTCTCTAGTCTTTCTGTTTCTACCATAAAGTGCAGTTGGTATATGTTAAGTGGAGACCATATATTTTTCACTCCAATATTTTGTTACCTCTTAGAAATTCTCTTTCTTGAATCTTTAGTATCTGCCTCTCAAAGACCAAGGTGTAATTTCTGTAGACCAACCCGTCTACAGAAAGGAAAGATTGGAAGTCTTTAATGTTGACAAGGCCAAAGATTGTGAGACAAGAACGTGAGGAGGCCATCACTATAGTGCCTGAGATCTTTTCTGGGAACTTCGTCAGTGGATGATCATAACTAGCAAACTGAGGGAGGGATGTAATGGACATGATTAGATGGCAGATAAGTGATGAACAATTATTACAAGTAATTCCTATATTAGATCTTGAGGAAGATATTGGCGTTATCCCTGTTTTAAATATGGAAGGTTTATGGTGCTGACAAAATTAGGTATCCACCTGCAGAAAGAAGAAACTTGATTGCCATCTTTCACCACTCACAAAAATCAACTAAAAATGGACCAAAGATCTAAATCTAAGACCTCAAACTGTAAAACTACTGGTGGAAAACACTGGGGAAACTCTGGGAGATTGAGGTAGTCAAAGACTTCTGAAGAAAGACCCCCATAACACAGATAATAATCCCCAAAATAGACAAATGGGATTACACTAGATTAAGAAGTTTATGCAGACCAAAGGACATAGTAATTAGTGTGAAATGACAACCCTCAGAATGGGAGAATATTTTTGTAAACTATGCCTCAGATAAGGGACTGATGACCAGAATACACAGGGAACTCAAGATACCAAAAAACACAGGAAACTAAAAAAGTTTACAAAAAAAAAAAAAAAAAAAAAAAAAAAAAAAGGAAAAAAAGATTAACCCAATTAAGACATGGGAAAATGAGCTGATCAAAAAAATCTCTAAGGAATATATTCAAACAGCCAAAAAGCATTTGAGAAAATGGTCAACATCTCTTATCATAAGGAAATGCAGATTAAAACCACATAACCCCTGTTAGAATGGCGAAGATTAAAAATACAAAAAATGGGGAACCAGCAGTTAGTGTAATGGCTGTGTCGCTGGAATCCCACGTAGTTGACCACGGTTCGTGTCCCGGACCCGGTGGCTTAAAACTCACGCCGGCCGAGAGGAGAATGGAGGAGAAGGGATTGCGGCGTGACCATCCCCCCTGGGGGGTGATTTCTCGCTTTCTGTCTCTATGTCTCTCTCTGTCGGTCTGGCGAGCGCACACGCCTTACAGTGAAAATCTCTCCAAAAAAAAAAAAATGGTAAGTGTTGGCAGGGTTGTGGTTAAAGGGGAACTCTCCTACACTGTTGGCAAGAATGTAAATTGGTCCAGTCACTGTAGAAAAACAATATGAGGGTGCCTCAGAGACCTACAAATAGAACTACCATATAATCCAGCAATTTCACTCCTGGGTATCTACCCAAAGGACAGGAGAATACTTTGTCAGAAAAGTCCTTGTACATCAATGTTTATTGCATCATTCACAATTGTTAAACCAACCCAAATGTCCACAAACAGATGAATGGATTGAAATAGTGTGGCACATATACTCTATGGGATAGTATTCAGCCATAAATACAAAATTAAACAATACAAAACAAAAAACAAGACTCTAGCATTTGATAGAAAGTGGTCCAAAATGGAGGATTTATTGCTGAGCAAAGCAAGCCAGGGTATAAATGAATGATATTGTATTTCTCCACTTAATACATACTGACTGTCCACACTCTATGGTAGAGACTGAAAGATTGGAAGACATGAAAGCACTGAAACTAGTTATGGACACTAGAGACAGAGTGGAAGAAGAGTGGGAGAGGAGAAGAACATTAGGGGGGAAAATGGAGGCAAGACATTTGTGGGACACAGTAATGATTTATTACCTATTGATGATAATGTGTATAGTATTCTTAAATGGACTGATCCAAGGTGTAGTTCATGTTGAGTAAATTCTCTTTGCAAGTCAAATGATGTATAGAAATAATAATAATAGTAAATATGGAAACCTTTAGAGTGTTATTATAGAATATGCTCTAGGTTGGATAGCTACTATGTAGCAGGTAACTCATGTTATTAAGATTATTTATAAAGGCAATAACGATATTTCTTAGATCATCATAGGAATCATGTTAGAACTAGTTGAAAATATTGATTATCAAGCCCTTCCATGGGAACCTTATTCAGTATTTTCAACAAATGTCCCCTGTGAATTGTATGGGAAATCATGTGTGGGTACCTGTAGGTGAGGGCTCTGAATGGTGGGCTGAAAACATGGGGATGTTTAATGTGGAAAGGTGCACCATGCTTTAGACCTAGATGGTGCTGACATTCAACCAGAGTTTATTTTTTAGAGTGATGATGCTGGAGGAGCACAGGAAATAGAGGAGAAAAGTTCCTTGGGACCCTTAGGCAACAACACTGAGAAATTGGAGAGGAACTTAGATTGGAAAGGGTTGTGAGGCAACTGGTGCCATCGGGTGGGAGCTGTGTTCATTCAGCTTGGAAGGTGGTGGGAGAATAGCACAAGTTGCAGATGGAGAGCTTTTAACTATCTGCTTTTATTTTTATGTTCACCATAGAGTAAAAGTGGGTGGCTGCAGGGCTTGTGTGGGATGGGCTCAAATGAATGAACAAACCTGGAGGTGGGGATGGGATGCTTGAAGAGAGAGAGTTTGAGTCCAGGGTGAGAATTGTCCAGGGCAGGAAGGAAGGACACAGCAGACAGGAAACCCCTGTGAGTGATGGGGAGCAGGGACTGGAGCAGGGGCCTGACAGGGCCAGCAAGGAGTGGACTCTGAAGACCAAAGAGACCCCCAATTTCTTGGATTAAACAAAATCAAGCTTCTTATTTATAATTAATGGGAAACTGAGTCAATTAGTAAGTAAGACAATGTTAGATCCTAGGGAAAATAAGCATTCTGTTAAAATAAGCAAAGGAAAAATAGTTTTGAATACCTATTAAAGGGGTACTCCAGGAAATTCATACAGATTAACTAAAATACGCAATTCCTGACCTGCAGCAAGAGTCTTACTGAATTTGGAAGAAATAAATTATTTATGATAACATGGAAATAGTAGAACATGAAATGAACCCTGAGCACAAACATTACTAGATCTCTTTATTTATCGTAAAATGAAGAAGCCGAGGCCAGGGTTAGACAGAGGCAGGTGAAACTTCCAGATGTGTGTGTTTGCTCTGACAGCATGCTTGGCCTTTCCGGTCTTGCAGCTCTTGTCCCCTTCTCAGCCACTTTCTGTGGCATGGTACAAAACAAAAAGATTATACCATCAAGCCGAGGAATCAAAAACAGGTGGGCTAGCCTTGCTATTGCCACTTACTTTTTAAGTTAATCAAACACTAAGAATTCTACATTGTGTGTGTGTGTGTGTGTGTGTGTGTGTGTAATTACTCCCTAAAAGCTCAAATAGATAAACTGAACATGGTTTTAAACCGATAAAACCTCTGCCTTTGTTCCATGTTTTCTTCTCTATATGGAAGAATTCTTTCTTATTTTAATGGACAATAAGTGAAAAAACTACATGTGAGCATCCTCTCACCCCACTTCAACCCTATCCCTGCCAGGCCTTCTCTTCCTTTGCATTTAACTCTAGTTTTTCTTCTCAGGGAGAGGACTATTATATTCCTATACTGCTTCTGTCTTCAGCACTTTTGCCTACTAATGGTTATTTGTGGTCACGGATTAATGCTGCTGCCTAAAACATTTCCTTGCTGTTTGGTATTGGAAGATAGTTGGAAAAGGATTTTAATGTCATGGAACACACCTACATCAGAATGTAAAGTGGAACAGGATGTTCTAATGGGCAGTAAGCTGAGTTACAACATTTGCTGTCAGGGCATGGGAAAGGCTTGAGTCGACTCACATGTGACTTTGTAACTGAGATAGGATTTGTTATTTACTGTGGTGTGAGGCAGAGTAATAAAAAGACTGGCTTTTCTACATGCAGAAAGGGGTTGGGCCCATGATTTGTCCAAGGAAGAGTGACTAACATGTTTCCTTGACGATCATCGCTCAAGATAGTACAAAAATTGCTAATAGTTCCACTAGTACAAATGGATGGTGATATCACAATTATTACAATGCAAATGCAAACTGAGGTATTGGCTTGTGTTTTTCTTATCTCTGTCATTTTTCAGCTGGGCATACTAGGGCTAGACATTTAACCCTTTTGTATCATCCTTCAAATTCTATCTGTTCATGGAGTTTTGCATCTCATAAGTATGTTATTTATTAATGTCCTAGAAAGAGTTACATGGAAGAGAAATCAAACCTATTTAGTGAGCTGACACTTTTTTTTAATGTATACACATCCTCTTTTTATTTTTTTGTTTGCTCTTTTGCTATTTATTGTTCACTTGTAAGATGAGATGGAAGTGAAAGCATTTGAAATTTAAGTGAATTTAATTTGCAACCTGCTCACATTTTTTTTATCATCATATCTTCTTCATATTACATTGGATTACATATAACTTTACTGTGTATTACATTGTTTCTTCAAAAGGGAATGCCATGCACGTCAGTCAGTACAGAGACATTAATCTCCCCACTTCAAAATTCCATATCTTTTCTGTTTTCCCCAATCATTATCTTTATTATTCTAATTATTTTTATAAAACAGTCAATTGCTATTTCTCGGTTTGCTTGTAAAAATACTTTGCCCGTCATGAAACACTTCTCAGACCAATCCAATTGAGAATTCTATACATGTCATCATCAACAGTTAATAAACCCTATCTGTTTCTCACTGACGTCCTGTCTCTCTATTGCTCACTTGCTATCTTTCTCTATCCTCTTCTCTTCACTTACCCCATTCCACACTGTCCTATTCTCATTAAGTACCTTCACTTCAAGAATGGTAGAGTAGTTCCTGTTCTTCCCTGAGGCAATGCAGGGCTGGTAACCATCATCTTCTCAAGTTGCAAGTTCTCAGACCTTGTTTTCCGCTTCAGCCTGCTGATCCACAGGCCACACGCCGGCCCTGGAGAGGCAGCTGAACGCCGGGGCATGAGCCCCGAG
>NW_006205449.1:2478978-2505857 GCF_000334495.1 Tupaia belangeri chinensis
GCCAGCCGCGCGGCTGCTTGCTTCCGCCAGCCGCGCGGCTGCTTGCTTCCCCACCTGCTCACATTTTTGAAAGACAATTTGCTTATCCTTGTATCGTCAACTGTCATTATGATAGGGCTTTTGGACATGAAACAGGCTGGCTAATAAATTTATTTCCAAAAGTAAATGTCAGATAGCCCTTATATGTTGTGACTATCAAAAAACTTATCTAATAAAATGAGTGCTTAGTCAATTCTTCACAAAGTACATACCTTTGGGAAAGTTGTAATGAATCAAGTTATACTTCTATCAGTTTCCAGATTCCTGAGAACACCCATATATTGTATAATTACAAGACATTTAGGGTAGAATCCAACTACACAATATCTTTTTCTATTGTATCTGTTAAATTTGATAAGAAGATACTTGCTAGATAGGGTAGTCCAACTGTTAAAATAAATTATCCCCAAGTCTCAGTGAAGTAATACTTCAGAAGTTTTCTTTTCCCTCATTTAATAGGATAGGCTGGAATTTAGCCAGCAGCTTCCCAGGTGGTGCTTCAGGGATATGGGCATCTTCCTCCTTGTGCTCCTTGAGCTCTGGAGTCCTCTGTTGAATTTGCTGCCTTAGCTACAGATGAGAAAAGGAGAGAACATAAGAACATTGGGAGGGGATTTTATGGTCAATCGTAGAAGGAGGAACCATCCTTTCTGCCCACATTCTCTAACCCGAACTCTGATGTGACTACATCTGTCTGCAAGAGAGACTGGGACATGCAGGTGAGTTGTGTATTCGGTGGTAGAGAGGGAAACGGTTTTGTGAACACAAAGAAGTATGTGCAATGATCTACTCTTGGCGTCACTGAACACAAACTTCAGTTCTGACCACCAGAGAACATGCTCGCAGTTTCCTCATGTACACAGGCCCCAACCCCATCACAGCATCTAGGGCCAGAGCCAGGATCTTCAGATAACAGGTGGGCCTCTCTCCCATACTCAGGGTACGGTGGTAGATAGGGGTCGTACCATTATGATTAAACTCTTATTCAGAAAAGAAAAAATGGCATGCAGAGAGAGTCCCTAGCTCATAATCATTCCGTGAGCCCCTGGGCTGCAGATGGGGGGGCTGGCTGGAGAAATACTGATTCTGCTGCCCCAGGGCTCTTTGTCTCTTGCTTCATGTGCTTGTCACTTATTCCACCCCCCCGACCCCCGGACATTCTCCCTCGGATTGTGCAGATTTTCTTGCCTCCTTCTCGTACAGCAAGTTTGGGGCCCCAAAGATTGTTTTAAGCATCAAAAAGCAAAGCGTAAACACTGGGCTTAGGAGTTGTCAATAACATATCCTCAGTATTCAGGAGGCTTCTCATAGATTTGCTTCTAGTTAGTTCCACGTGCATTAGCCCAGCATTTGCTTCTAGACATAATCATTAAGCCTGATTTGTTTCACAGCGTTCTTGGCCCTGACTCTCAACATAATGACAGCTTGAGTTTATTTGAAATAATAGACTTTGGTAACACCCTTAATCTGACCTTTGCTACAAAAGCTGATTCCCTTTGTTTAATAGAAATTTTCACCAGGCCTTTAGCTTTAGAGCAGCATATACTTTAGGTCTTCCTTACAGCATTTGGTTTTTCCAACCGTGGGCTCCTCATCTATGGGTTCTTTTTATTTTGATCTCTGCTGGGAAGCCAGCCAAACTGGTTGGTACTTGTTTATTTCTTGGATCTCCACTAATGTCAGTAATCAGCACACTCACAGTCTCTCATCCAGTCCTCCAGAACTTGGCTCCCTAAGAACGTAGTAGGCTTTCATCCTAAATGCTGTAGGCTAGATTCAGGCAACTTTTGAGTGTGATGTTTAGGGAGTGTCCACCTGCACAGCTTCAGGCAATGAGGATCCCCCATCTTGAGGCTCTTTCATCCCCTGGGCTTCCTGCTGGGCCCTCTGCTCTTTAGGGTGGAAGGTAGAGGCTGATTCACGGTTTATGTGAGCTGGAAATGGAAGTGGCTAATGGCCAGATCTCACTAAAGAAGTTCAAGAACTCTTACCTAACTAAACTCCAGGTGAAAAGGAAACAGGTTTTGGTGAACCCATGGCAGCCTCAGCCACAGGCAGCACAGATGGATGTAGAAAAGTGATAACACATGCTCAGAGGAGCAGTTTAAAAACATTTGTAGCCTAAGGATTAGGAATAAAAAGCAGGTAAACTTAGATGGGAGCTAAAGACATAGGGGGGAAAAAAAACCATCAGTGGGGACTATCTTAAAGACTTTCTTAAATCCAAATGTCAGTTGAAGAGAGTTTTGTGTGTCTCCTTCATCTTGTCTCTCCCTGCGGAGGGCCACCTGTGGGGAGTCCTTCCCTAGGTTTCAGCACGGAGGTGTAAGAAAGTCGTCTAGCAAGGCACAGAAGCAGGGTGGGCTGATATTTCTCAAAACTTGACTTTGCAAACCATACATTAATGCCACTCAGGTTTGTTCCTTTCACGCAGGGCTGTGTGTGAGTCATCTTGGTTCATTATTCTTTAAAAATAGCTCGGAGAGGTGGGAACAGCTGAAGAAAGCCACCTCTGACTCCCAAGCAATCCATGGGCAACCAACTTGGGCAGAGTGCAGTGGTCCTTGGGCCTCCCAGGATCTCTGATGCAGAGAGCTCTTCCTGGTGACAGCTTACTTTCCCTGTGTGTTTAACCCCATCTATGTACATCTCTTTTTTTTTCCCCCTAATTCTAGGCTACAACTATGCTTTTGAACTGTTAGTCTATCTGAGCGTGTGTTGTCATTTATCCACTTCTTTCCTACCTATGGCCAAAACTGCCAAGTGTTCAACAAAACCAGTTTCCTTTTTCACCTGGTACTTAAATGAATGTATTTAAAATGTGTTTTAAAAACTAAGTCAGCTCTAAATAAGGATCTGGTTGCATGTGAGGAAAGTTCCTGCCCAAAGTGACCAAAATATCTCCATAGATTTTTCTAAATACAACCCACTACCGCAGTTTGCCAAATCCTTTAATGAACAAAATCATTTCTTCCTCTTCTTCTTCTCCTTCTTCTTCTTCTTCCTCATCACCATCTTTTAATTTGCTATAGGGCGCATGCACTTGCTGGAGTGAGAGAGAGAAAAAGTGAGAAAGCATCCCCTCCAGGGGTATTACCATGCCACTATCCCTCCTCCTCCATTCTCCTCACAGAATTTCGGGTGCGCACATACATACACTCTGTGTTTTTCAAGTTGCCAGGTCTAGGACTTGAATTGCACAGATGGCCATGTGGGATCCAGCTGCTTTAACCACCACATTACCTGGCTGGCTCCAAAATCATTATTTAATTTTCTCAAACCTACAACACAAAAGTATTAGCTTTTTTTATGCTCAATTTCCTGAGTAAATCAACCACTTGTCAATTTAGTTGTAGCAAAAAGGTAAGAAAAAGTGAAAAATCTGCTCTTGTAACTTAAATTTATGTATATGGAAACATTCTTCATCTTAGACACTTCATCGATAGAGAGCATCCTCCCTTACTCCCTGCCTTGTTTCCTCCTTCCTTTCCTCTTTCTTTCACATACAATCACAGATCCAGGGAATACATGGATGAAGAAAAGGTGGATACCCCTGGAGAGGTAACAATCTAACGTGGCATGAGCAACAGAAGTATACAATGTGATGGACTGCATGTGTAACTAAAAATTCCCTATTAACCACATTAAAGAGCTACAAGAAAGGTGACATTAATTTAAATAATATATTTAGCACTATGTATCTATGAAAGTGTTTTCACTGAAATATCCTATCTCTTTTGGCACTAAATCTTTAAGTCTGGTGTCTACTTCATGCTCCCAGCACGTCTGGGCCTGGAGCAGCCACAATCTAGGTGCCATGCTGGGAAAGGCAGGCCTCGCATCTCAGGCACACACGCTAGTAAGCACCATATTATATGGTTCTATGGGACTTGGAGGGGTCACCTTACCCAGAACTAGGAAGTCGGAGAAGGCTGACAACTGAGAGAGGAACAGGGGTTATCAAATCAGTTGGGAGTGTACAGTGAGTGGGAGAAAATGAATGTTCCAGAAAAAGGAATAACACACAGTAGCATAGTGGGAGCAAAAACAGCTTGTTAAAAAATTACAAGGTCTGAGTGGTTCCGTTTGGAACCCGAGGGCTAGGGGCCTGTGGTGGGATGGTGTAATGCACTGTAAAAGCATAACGTGGCTATAAGATTAAAGAGAGCCATAAGGCCCACTCAAGCATCTTGTAGACTGCCTCATCATCAGGTTACGATCGTCAAAGATATTTACTGAGAACCAGTCGTAAGTGCTGTGCACACACAGAATGTGCAGAGGTGATCTGGCATAGCCCATGAAACTGACCGTATCTACTCTCAGCTTCTTTAGTCTGAATTTTTGAAATATGGTCCATCTTTGAACAAGTTCCATGTGGGGATGAGAAAATGTACAAGTAAGGAAAACTTTTTTTGGAGGAACCAGCAAATGGCCTAATGGTTACATTACTGGAATCCCCACATAGTTGACCATGATTTGAGGTCTGGACCGGTGGCTTAAACTCATGGCAGGTAAATGTACATGTGTGCGCAAAGTCCTGAGAGGAGAGTGGAGGAGAAGGGATTGCAGCGTGACCATCCCCCTATGGGGCGATTTCTTGCTTTCTGTCTCTCCAGTGAGCACATGTACACTATAGCAAAAATCTCTCTCTGAAAAAAAAAGAAAAGAAAAAAAATTTTTTTCCTGTTTTATCTTCCTTTCCTTATGGAAATCAGTTTTTTCTAGCAGTTTCCCAGTACTCTGCAGGATTCAGTGAACTCTTTTTTCATACTGCCGTGTCTAACACTCGGTGAGCCGCGCTCACACCTGAACTCCCCTCAAAGCTTCTGTGAGAGGTGAGATGTGACCTGGAGCAGTGTGCCCTCTGTCTCCAGGCTCCTTTGATTGGAAGCTTTCAAATGAACACAATCTCTGAAAGTACTTAGGCTGCTTTTATAACGCATGTCCTCATGGTTACTGCCCACCAAACCACCACCCCATGATGACAAACCCTGGTTTCATTCACTCAGTCTCTCACCAACCTGGGATTCACTGTTCCTTCATTCTTGGGGGATTTTTTTGGCTTAGCTTCCGGGATACACAGCTCCCTTAATTTGCTTTCTTTCCCTCTGCTGGGTAGTTTTCACCTCTGAGTCTCTGATGGTCCCGTTTCCTCTTCCCACGCTCCAAATTTGTCATCTTCAAGGTGGCCATGCTCATCCTTCCTCTCTAACTATCTCTGTTACCTAGGTGGTCTCATACAGTCCCAGAGCGTCAGATGTGATCTCTCTACCCATGGAACAAGAATGTCTATCTCAGGTCTCATTCAGCCTCGCCCGTAACTCAGGCTGCTGACTGGCAACCCGGAGTCGACAGTCCAGACGAGAACCTGAGATTTGTTCTCCACCATTCTGTCCTCCACAGCCTGAAATGTCCTGACTGTTTTGCCTCAGAAATAGCACCACTCTGAAAGTAGTCTTCACCCCACGAATCTTAAAGTCCCTATTTCCCTTATATTCAAGCGTCAGCAAATCTTGTTGGGATTCCCTGAGTGTGCTCTAACTCAGACTCCTTTTTACCACCTGCACATGAGCTACTTTAGATCAAAGCATGATCACCTTTCATTAGATCTCTACAGATCCTCCCGTGATGGGCTGAATTGTGTCTCGTTAAATTCACACATTGAAGTCTTAAGCCCCAGTACCTCAGAATCTGACTGTAGTTGAAATCAGAGTCTTTAAAGGAATCATTAAGTTGAAATGAGATACTTAGGGTGGGCCCTAATCCACGATGATTGGTGTTCTGGTAAGAGGATATTGGGACAAAGATACACAGAGGGACAACTGTGCGAAGACACTGGAAGGTAGGCTTCTAAGAGCGAGGACAGAGTTCTTAGAAGAAGCTAGACCAGATGGCTGACACCTGGACCTTGGCTTCCAGCCTTCCGAACCATGAGAACACTGGCTGTATTTAAACCACCAGTGAGAGCACTTAGTAGTGGCAGCCCCAGCAACCTGATAAGGGGCCCTTCTAGAAATTTTAAAAAGGTCCTCTTTCTGGGAACCAAGGGCTGCGACTTGCTCAGCAACCAATCCAGGCTGGACTTCCATCTCCCTGTCCTCCTCACCGATGTCCCGACACAGGGTGTAATCATAGAAAGTGTACCCGCTCTTCTCTGTCTCCTCTTCCCACTCTTGCCTTCTACACGGAAGCAGGACATGTCCTTATGGAACTTAGATCAGATGTCCAGGGCTTGCAAGGCCTAGATGGACTCACCCTGGGCCGTCTGTGACTTCATCTCAGACCACTGCCCCTTCGCTTGGCCTGTTTGGCTCCACGGGCCCTCCAGCTTCTCCTGTAAACCCCCTGCAAGCTCTTTGCTCAGAGCCATTGCTCTGCTGCACTTGGCCCTTGAGGCTTCACCAGGACCCTGAGACACCCAGCTCTTGCCTGCCACTCAGATCATGTACAAAGGTCATCTGCCCCAAACTGCTTTCACCCAAGTTCTTGCCTGCTGCCTTGTCTGTTCTTGTTCCAGTTTTTAAATCTTTATCATGGGTATCGCTATCTATAATCCAATCACATAATTATTTGTTATTTATTTTCTTAAATAATTATTTTTAAAAATTTTATTTTTATTACTATTCTTTTTAGAATTATTTATTTAATTTTATTAGTTATTATTATTATTCAATTTGACCAGAGAGAGAGGGAGAGAGAAAGAGAGAGAGAGAGACAGAGAAAGCTGCCAGGTCCAGGAGACTCGAACTGCGATTGGCCATATTGGAGTCCAGTACCTTAATCACTATGCCACCTGCCAGCCCCTATTATTTAAAAAAATTGCATGTGCTCTTACCAGAGAGAGACAGAGAGACAGACAGAGGGAGAGAGAAAGTGAGACAGCAAGCCTCCAGGTCCAGGACTCTAACTGTAGTCAATCATGTGGGAGTCTAGCACCCTAACTACCATGCCAACTGCTGGCCCAATTATTGTTGTTTTTAGCTTAGTCATTTATTTATTCCTTGAGTTAGAGAGAGACACAAACAGCATCCCCACCAAGGTCTCAATGCTCCACCCCACCTTCAGAAATCTACACCAGATCATGGCCACACATGTGCTTGACGTCCTCCAGGAGGTCTCTGGACAAGAATCCCAAACTTTTTCAAGAGAATTGGTGTCATAGAACATTATATTTTATTGCCATGTCACTGTCCAGTCCCAATCATTTCAAAATAATCTGATAATGTTTCTGCTGTCCAACTCTTCCTGGTACTGATTTCCAAACCTATAATCCATGAAGGATCTTGCCATCTTGCTTGCTGCAGGTTCCTCATGCTTAAAAATGGTGAGTGCATGAATTCAAAGCTATTTGCCCAGATTTCCAACCTGATTTTAGAATTTTTGAAGAAAATGTTAAAGTTTTGGCCATTCTTAGTAGAAAATACCTTTAGGATTTCTAAGTCTGGGGTCAATGTGTCCTTTAACATCTTGAAACTTTCATAAACAAATAGGCTAGTCTGTTATCATCTGTGTCCCCTGTTTTCATCTAGTATATTAAAGCGGATACAAATGGAATAAAAACACCATTCCTTCTGAAGGGTGCTCAAGGTAAATACACATATGATAAGATACTTAGGAATTCTAACAACTTGCTTTTGGGTCTTTGGAAGACAGAGAGCATGTTCCATAGCAACTGAAGACAAGAACTTCTGGAATTACGTATGTGGTGGAAGGCCAAGCTTGGGGATGAAAAATGTGATGCACAAAACACCAAGTGTTGTCATGGTGTGGAAACTGAGGAAAAGTCAGGCAACAATTGGTTGGTACTGGTATCATCTAATGACTTGTTGCAGATTCAGGATCAGTTTTTTAAAAATACAAGGTTTGAATTTGTTGCAAGCAAAATGTCAATAAAGTAAATGAAAGACTCTTTTTTGTTTGTGTTTTTTCCTAAGCTTCTCACCTCATTATGTTTGGACCACTGTATTACTTTTTCTTGGGTGAGTATAGGAATGGTTCTCTAGGAAGAACATAGAAACTTCAGGAATTAAAGCCTAGCTACAAAATGAGCATTATGTAATATCTCTGCTGCTGAATTCTGAAATAGCAATATGCAGAAGTGGGTGGTGAAACTGTCTAATAGTTAGTTGCTAGAAGAGACTGATTTGCATTCATTTGTACTTTACCAAATTATTTTGAGCGAGAGCAGCTTTAATTGACAACCTCACCACAATAGACCTAACTTTCAGCTGAGTTTGTCAACCACTCCTGGTTGAGTTTGTGGGCCAGAACTATTGCTCTGAGGGACCAGGCTGAGTTCCCCTGGTGAGAGGACATACACGTCCCCAAGTGACCAGTTCTCCAGCAGCCCTCAATTGCCTGGACTCAATGAAGCCTTTTCCAGAACTCTTTCCTTCCATGTGACTTTATCTTCCTGTTTGCTTGTTTCAAATGTTCCCGGGAAGTTTATGGATCCATATTTATTAGGGAAGTGTATCTTGTGCTTACTTACTTACCAACAGGGGATGAAACTGAGCTGCCTATCAGCAAGAAGAAAATAACTAGAAGAGGTAAGTTCACCCCCTAGAACAAAGAGTCTAACCAAAGTGTTGAAACACACATTTCTACACATACACACATAACTTAGGTACAGAGAACTATTTTCAACTAGGCATCTCTCTGCTCTAGTCTGGGGAGTAACACCTCCCCACACACAAAGATTTCTTTGAATAATAAAAACAGATAATTCTGGAAAATAAAAAGGAATTCTTATTCTAAATATTAGGGAATTAACAATAAGAGAAAGCTTTAACCAAAGAAAGTGATAAAAATAAAACTGTAGACATTAAAGCACAACATTTCTTAATGTCCTTATCTGTAAAAGTAAGGTGATATTCACGTAAGCTCTGAAAGAAATAAAATTACAAAAATAAAAGGCTTGACCTATTTAACTCATTTATTGCCAAACTAAAGCTTGATTTTTATAGACGTTAGGAAAGATGAACTCTAAATTTTCCTTGGCTGAGGTCTTTTTTCTGTAATTTATTCTTTATAATATTAAAACTCTATCCAAAGATTTTTTTCCCTAGATTTGTTTTCTGTTAATGCTTATTTGGATCTCAGGCCAAACTTAAATCAGACTTTCTTGGAATCATTGCATATTTTGCCTCCTACAGAAACAGAAAGGTAAAGTTTCTTAGAATCTGTATTTTTCAGCAGATTTGCATGTGAATTGTATTGGTTTCCTTGCTACTTAAGCTTGAGTCTGTAAAAGTTCTAATAGAGCTTAAGTTTATTTTCTTAACCACTTTTCATTATATAGGGATTGATTCTTGAGGTTGAATTTATAAAGGATTTTCTGTGCCCATAATATAACACTTAAAAATTCATGGAGAACTTAAAAATCCATAAGTAGAACTTTTAAAGGTTTTGATAATGTATTTCTAAAGGACATTCATTGAACATACATCTAGAAGTGCACAATTCTTATAGTTCCTTTAATTTTTAGATAGAATTCTTAGATTCTGAACAATTCTGTCATCTAAATTGCACTTTCCTTCATCTGCTGCTTCAGAAGACAGTATACGCTTTACTTCTATTCTAAACTAATTTGCTCATTTTGTCATCATTCATAATCTCTAGAGTGTATCCGGCCATTATGTGAAGAGTGACAGAAGAAAGGTAAAAGGGAAATTGGAAGGCATTGAAAAGTTATTTGATCACTCACTGCTTTTTATTCTAACACCTGAATGAAGAAGATGGAAGGAATTGAAAGACCGCATTTATTCTTGGAAAAACTTAGAAAGGTAATTGTCCTTTCCATAAAACCCTTTGTTACTTATAACCTCTTACTATTAGGAGGAGGTATTTTTATGTGATTATCAAAAGTGGTAAAGTATAGCACAAAGATAGGAGATCCATTTTATAATGGTCCTGTGGTAAAATAGGTCTTTCGCTCACTTGAACTGGAAAAATAAGCAGTTATCATGAAGAGTGCAAACTCTTTGGTGTCATAAAATTAGAATTTTATTGTAATTTTCTTTTTGCAATATTTATATAGTTTCTAACTGAAAGCTTAAAGCTGTATTTGTAACTACCTAAAAGGGAATTAAAACAAAGAGCCTCCAAATTTGCTAATTAATACTCAGAAAACTTTATAATTTTAATTAATACTACTTCCATGGTATTTTCCATTTTAATGCTCATTTTGCACAGACTGACAGTGTTTATTACCATACTCTAAATGAGAAATTGAATAAAGAGCCCATTTTTTTCACAAACAACAACAAAAAATTAAATGGAACATTTATTTAGGAGTACAAATGGAATTTTTATATTTGCTTCAAATGTATGGTTTCTACCATTTACTCTTTAAGTGTCTTTCTGTCTTTGAGAGGGAGGGGGAGACTGGCATGATCAAGGTCCTGCCAACCATGATCCTCCCCCCAGCTGCCAGGCATAGCCAGCTTGACCTGGGAACAGAACTCGGGGCTTCCTGACATGTCTCCAGCAACACATAGCAGTGTCCCACCCCCTATGCCACCTTGTTGTGAACTAATGTTATTTATTGAATGAGATTTTGAGTATCTGTATTGTTCCAGGCATGACCCTGCATGATGATGATAGGATAGCACAGAAATAGTCTTCGTTCCATTCAACGTCACATCAGAGGTGAGAATAATGTCTTGATGCAGAGGGTGAGCCCATGAGGCTGTGTGCACAGATGGAAGAATAGGTGGACACCACAGTGACCATGCAGCGTGGATGATAGGCAGGAGATTGTGGACGCACACAGGGAGACAGTGGCTCACCAGGGGAGAGAAAGGGCTTTATTTTTTTTTTTTTGAATTTTTATTTTTATAAAGCAAAAATTACAGAACATTTTGCTCACAGAGAAATGTTCAATTCTTTTGTTTGTAAATGTTTCTTCTCTTTCTCCCTCCCACCCACTGTGACACATAGGTACTATGGAATAGTACTCAGCCATAAGAAACGAGACCCTAGCATAAGATTCTAAGGGATGAATACAAAGGACTTAATGATAAACGAAGTGAGCCAGACTCTGAACGATACACACTGTTTGTCTCCACTCAGTATGTGCCGACTGCACTCTACGGCAGAAATTGAAAGGGAAAGGTTTTTCTTAAGTGAAAAGAGGTTGATGGGGTGTAGGCAACAAGGAGAAGGAGGGATGTGTGAGCAAGGGCTGAGCCTCCGTGCATCTACTGGAAGCTCATTCACACTGGACTATTGAAAGTGATTCCTTTATGGCTTAGACAGTATCATACAATAGAAAAAAGAACATAAAATAAAATGGTTGGAACAATAAATGTAAACATACCCGCTTTCCCTCACACTGAAGTTCCAGCTGGCCTCAGACACCCAATTTCTTCCTCAGGACTTGCCAAAACTACAGCCCTGCACATTTTCTGGGGAGAACTAATCATGAAGCTATAACAAAACAACAGAGTTTGTTGCTTCCGGACACAATGAGTAGAAGGCCTGAATTCTTGCTCTTAGTGGCTCTTGATTGCCAGTTGGCCTGGGAGAGTGTTCAGTTATGGCTCCTGTGTGTGAGTCCCAGGGACTTTGCATGAGACGTGCCACTTTTTACAGCAACTAGACTCATGCATCTCTTGGGGGATGGCTAACTCCATGTCAGTTTTTATACGAAAGGCATAGCTAGTGTCAGGTGCTTAGTTCCCACCTCCCATCCAGCTGGGTTATGTAAGGTGGCCCAGGCTCAGGCGAGGCTGCAGCCTCATGCCATCCTTCCTGGTGCAGTCCAGTTCGTGCCTACGCCTCTCCCTTTGGTCACACATTATTCGCTTCCTAAGACTGACATTTACAAATGGAGGCATGGTTTTTAATAGAGGAGCTTTGCCTTTAGTTCATGGCTGCTCTTTCTGAAAGAAACTTCCTAACATGTTACAGGGAGAAGCCTAACACTCTGGATAACCTCTGCCATAATTAAATGTCCGTTCCTCCCTCTTCCCCACCTCTGCCAACACACACCTCAAGCCATTGTTGAAGTCCTAATCCTCAGTGGGATGATATTAAGAAGTGGGATGTTTGGGAGGTCACTAGGGGTAGATGTAGACATGAGGATGGGGCCTCGGCATGGGATTAATGCCCTTGTAACAAGAGGAAGAGACGCCAGAGCTTTCTCTGCCCGCATTGTGAAGATGCAGCAAGTTTTAGGGAGCATCCTCCCAGAGCCCGGCCACAGCAGCAACCCGACTTCAGACTTCTAGCCTCTGGAACGGTGGGAAAAATAACTGACTGTTGCCTGAGCCACACAGTCTGTGGCATTTTGTTATGACAGCGTAACCTAAGACAATATCCAGACTCAGGGACCCAAGAGGCTTTCAGCAGTTCCAAATTTTAGCTTCAGTCCCCCTCAAGAAGTATCCATCCACTGCCGAGACAGCCTTTGAGTACTTATGGTTTCTTCTGTCCTTTCAGGAAAACATGCCTTCTAAATTCCGGGACTGTCCTTCTCAACTCCACAGACTGACATAACAATGTGCTTTTTAGCCAGCGGCTGTCGCTGTCCATTTTTAAACTTGGCTCTTTGCAAAAGCCACATGACAGGGAGCTTTCTCAATTCCCAGTCATATTTTTCTCTATGATAAAACCCTCACAGGCAAAGAAATCCTTGACTACAAAAAATAATGATATCTGTCTATGCACGGCTGCACAATAATGAGTCTGAATTTTCCTCTGTGGCCTATGGAAATCACTCTCATTACTTTATGGGTGTAATTGATCTATAGCGTAAAGACACCCCACTTAATTCTTCCTTTATTCAGAAGGCAAATTAATGTACACCAGGTAGAAGTGGATTAGGGAAGAAATAATAATGATTTAAATAAATGTTCATAAATATCTTAGGCCAGCCTTTGAGACAGAGCATGCCAGATATGCATAGAATAAAGTCAATATCAATCACACTTGGATTAAGAGGCACCATTATCTGTGTTTCCATTTGGGTGGGAGAAAATGAGCAGAGATGTTGGAGACCTCCCCAAGCCTACGCAGAAAACCAAAGGCAGAGTTGATGCCAACCCAATGTCATAAATAGGGTATGACTGGCTGCTTTAGGAGCCATAGCTTGGTTTAATGCTCTGTTGTCACCTTCCTGAAATTTTCAATAATTTTTGAGCAAGGAGACATGCATTTTAATTTTGTACTGAAACACACAGATTAAGTAGCTGGTCCTGATCTTAAACGTTAAGTCCTATATTTTACACGCATGGTTTGGAGCTCATGCTCTGAAATCATAAATTATTTCTTACAACGGGATGTTATTATGAGCCTGCTATAATAGAGAAAAAAACATATGACAGATTTTCCCACTGATATGGCAAGCCCCATGGCAGCGGCTCTAGGAACTTGTATGAAGCAGGTGAATTTGTTCCTCAGTGTTCTGTGAAAGAGAAGGACTGAGTGTGGTCTGTACGGAGCACAAAGGCTCTCTGAATCCTGGCAGAGGGAGTGAGCTTTTTGCCCAAATTGTAAAACTTTGAAATGCATTTAAAATCATAAACTAGAATCTGAGTTTATAATGCTTATGTTTCTTTACTGTAAATAAAGAACTATCAATAAATCGTATACATTTAAGTCTTTGAAAGTTTAAGTGAGTTTAAATTATAGAGCCCGGGCTTGAGTGAATGAACTGTGCTAATCCAATTTAATTATGAACTCAGAGTGAATGCATTTTATACATATATTTTTTCCCCTTGAAACATATGGATTCTTGGTAAGAGCAACAATACATCTAACGCCATTTTTCACTTAGCTCTATGTGGGTCAAGATCAACAGTTGTTAGCCTAATTCACCAATAGGACATCATTATTTCTTTCAATTATATAATTTACTTTGGTAGAGTTGTTATAAAAAGCAGAGTAGCTACATGATAATATCATTGTTTTGTATCTCATCTATTTCATGTCACTTTTTCAGATCCTAGTACAAGAAACACCTCCCTTTTTAGAGCTCACCTTCCTGATAGCTCTGCATAGGTGATTTTCAACTAGAGGGTGATTTCATTAACCAGGGGATTTGGGCAATTTTTGTAGGTATTTTTGAGGGTCCAAATTAGAAGATTCTACTGCAATCTAGTGGACAGAAGCCAGAGTTTCAACTCAACAGCTTACAATGCGCTGGGAATGATCTCCAATGACGAATTACCTGACCCTACGTCAATTGTGTCAAGGTTGAGAAGCCCTTCTCTGTGGCTTGGAGTCCACAGGCAGAGTTAACCTGCTGTCCCGAATGAGGTGAGAATGGGAATGCTGGTGTGTGCTCGGATACCTCAGTGCTGAGAAAGCAAATGTTACCTAGATTGACAAGTATTTTTTTTCAGAGGAGAGAGCAAAGAATGTTCCCTACAAAAGGTGCAGAGGTGTAGAAACTAGAATAGTTAGTTTCCTTCTAGGACAAACGTTGCCTCATTTAGACTAAAGAATTAGACATTTTCTTTTGGTTCCTAGTCTGTGTTATTATGTAGGCCTTTCTAAGTCAAAAGTTTCCTTCTCTCTCTCTCTTTCTTTTTTGTAAGAATGCTCGCCATGAGATCTACCTTTTAAACAAAGTTCATCAAATTAAACGCATTAAGTATGTGCAGTTCTTTGTACATAAATTATTAGACCTCAAGAAAGATGTCTAAAAATACACTGGCATTATGTGTTAGAGTAGAGAGAGAGAACTAGCAGAAGAAGATCAAAGTTTTGAAATTAAATTTGTCTACATGAGAACTCGATTCAACAAATATTTTATGGACCATCACTTAAGTATAGACATCAGGCTGAGTACTGTAAGGAATATAAACATTAGTTAAGTCTCAACCCTTAAGAATGGCAAAGGACAGCCTTAGAGGAGAAAGAAATAAGTTGATAAAGAGAAAAACATCTTTATTTTCCAAACAAGCATGATTTTGGGAGGTTCTGAATCCTACATTTTAGTGGAGGTTCAACAGAAAAATGTTGGTTGTGAAGCTAATTTCTGGGCTTTGGAGGGTACTGGCTAGAGAGGTAGAACCTCTCCTTAGGTATGGTAAGATGAAAATCATGTTAATACACTTGTTGTTGAATAAAATTTAGCTCTGGAAGATTTTAAAGCTGGAACCCACCAAGTAGGGATTGCTGACTTCCTCAGTTCTCATATTCCACTGGTGTACATGAGAATGACTGCCTTCCATCATCCAAGCAGTCCTCTTAAGACTTTATCATCTTTTTCATATGATATGAGTATCTGATGTGCAAAAGGATTGAACCAAGTTTTAGAATGCAAGTAAGCATCTTTCCTGCTGGGCAGTAAATAGCTGATATATTTTATTCTGACTGTAAAATAACCACTAGATGCCAACAGAAAATACAATTGGTATAGTATCTGGGGACACCCAAGAAGAACCTTTGATCCAGCAAATGCAGGTTGATCTGTGGGCACCTACATAGTCCTTGGTAGACAAACACTGCCCTTCACAGAGCTCCTTGGTCAAATCCACTCATTCTTTTTTTTTTTTTTTAAGCTATTTAATTTTATTGATTTATTATTATTTTAAATTTGCTATAGGGCACATGCACTCATGAGAGAAAGAGGGAGAAAGAGAGAGAGAGAGAGAGAGAGAGAGAGAGAAAAGAAAGTGAGAAAGCAAGTTGCCAGGTCTGGGATTTGAACTGTTGTTGGCCATATGGGAGTTCCAGTAACTTTACCACCATGCCACCTGCTGGACCCAGGGCTACTCACTCTTAATCCCAGGATGACTGGCTCTCTCCATTTGTGGTTAACTTTTCCTGAATTGATTCTACATTCCTCTATAAGCTTCCTTTTTCTTTTCCTTTCATAATCCATAGTTTCTTGCTTAGATTCAAGGAAAACGTTCAGTCTTTCAGAAGTAACCCTTTTCTTCTCCTTTATTATTTGATATCTTTTTCCTTCAACCTAGACTTAAAACCCAATTTTCTAGATCAGCACTACTTCAAATGTTCTAGTGGATACATTAAATAATTAAACAGAAATAAGCAAAATAAGTTTTAGTAATATATTTTATTTAACCCAATGTATTCAAAATAATATAATTTAAATAACTATTTGACTCTGGTTTCATTGGGGTTTATATTTTTGTTTTGGTGATTTGTAAATATTAAAGGAGAGAACATGAATTAAGTACCTTATATTGCCTGTTACATGGTGGTAGCTGTTGTTCTTATTTCTCCTGGGCTAAGCTGCGGGCTTCTCTTGGACTCCTGTACATTTTTTGCCTGTGCTAGGCAAGATCTGTCAGAATTTTTCTATTATCATATAGGCTTCAGAAAGCAGGTAGAATTCGAAAATGGGTAAGTATAAATAAAAATTTGTATATGAAAAATATCCATGTCTTCTTGAAACTCTAAAATTTCTAGAAATTTTGACATAAGAGTCATACATTTTATGTACTAGTTAATGTATTACATGTTATGGCAAATGTGTAGAAATTACTTCATAATAAAATCTGATCATTATACTAATTTTCATAATCATAAATAACTCAGCAACAAAAAGAGATTTACAGTATTTGTAGATATTCAATCACACTGACATAAGTAATACTTTGACCTATTGATCTTGCTGAGTACAAGGAGTCTAACGGAAGCACAGTATCATGAGTTATATTAAATTCTGATCTGCCAAACTTTTGTCAAAGCGGGTTTATTAGTTTTTTGGAACTGTAATAACAAGTGCTGCAGACTGAGTGGGTTAAGCAAATAAAATGTATTTTCTCACAGTTTGAGTGCCAGAAGTCCAAGGTCAAGGTGTTGGCATGATTGGTTATTGCAGAGGCTTCTCTCCTTGGAAGAGGCTTCTCTCTTGGGTTTACAGAAAACTTCCCTCTGCTGTGTCCTCACACGACCTTCTCTGTGCACATGTCTGTATCCTCACCTGTTCTTCTTATAAGGACCTCGGTCATATTGGTGCATTCTCATTTTACATTAAGTGCTGTTTTAAAAGCCTATCTCTACACACACTCACATCCCACAGTTAGTATTTCAACACATGAATTTGGTAACATCCCACAGTTAGTATTTCAACACATGAATTTGGTAGGGGACACCATTCTGCTCATGGCAATGGGTAGCCTCCGAGAAGAGATCCCTGTCTTTACTCGTCTTCTGTTGTCAGCCAGCTGCCGTTATGCCATTGGCCCCCCATCACCCACTGCATTCTACTAATCGCTTTGAGAATTCCAAGGGATTATTTTAGCTTTTTCTCCTTCCTCTACTTTTTTGATTAATATCTAACTTGGCAACGAATTATCCACTTCAATTTAAGCATTGTTCAGTAGAAAAATTTTCTAAAAAACTCATCATTCTGCCATACTTGGAATGTTTTAAGATGCATAATCACACTAAAACACTCTTTCTACATTTAATTTCAGAAGACTGAAAAAGTAGTTCAGTTTTTTTGTCTTATTTTTCTTGTGTTTATTTTTAAGGTAGTATTTTAGAACTCTTTGGACCATTTGATTTTAATTCTCAAATCTACTTCAAATTAGAAAATGTTTTCTGACCACAGATCAAATTAATTTCAGGTAAAATGCCTCTTATTCAAACACCAATTTTAAGTGCTTCTTGTGTTATCAAATCAATATAGTTGATTAAAGAGTAAAAAGTTAGTGTTTGACCTCTGAGTCTTTGAGTTGACCTTGTGTTTTTTTTTGTGTGTCTTGAGTCTTATCTCTTGTACTTGATTTTATTCTTGTGTTTTATAAAAAATTAAGTCACTATTGCTACCTTGACCTTATTTATATTATGAAAATTGAATTTTGATGCATGATGTATAATCTATATTAATTTCAGGAATACTGTTTGATTAACAGTTATTATAAATAGTTCCAGCACTTTAAGCTAAATTTACATAATGCCAAAATAAAATACTGGGCTGAAATTAGAAAATTTTGCCCATTGGTGCTATGGTCTGATCTGCATTGTTCTTAAATAAAACATTCAAATTAGCCTTTCTCTATAGACTACTATTATTACTCATCCATAATTGGAGAAAATTTATTCTTAGGTGTTTTCCTGGTGGTGTAAGCCTTTTTTTTTTTCTAACCAATATTCTGAGTGGTACACTGCTTTTTAAGTCAAGCATTGTTTGTGGATGAGCTTTTAAGTTACTGACCATGTTAAGGTTTAACTTGGTTTTACAGAGATGCTGTTCAAAATAGGTAGACTAGTATTCCTTATTATTGTTCATTGGGTGGATGTTTATACAACCTTTATTTGGCTACAGAATATTAAATTGCATTTCTCCTCCCATTCAATACCTTTCTGCTGTTTACTTCATCTATTGGCTTTTGTTTCACATGCAGTGGGTTGCTTGGAGTCATTACGCCACAAATTTTAAGAGGAAAACACATCTAGATGCCTTGAGAGAATCACGGCATCAGTATGGATTATGCATTTCATGAGTATGTCTGTCTGTTAATACTAAGCATGGCCAGGACAATGAGGGATTGTTTACAATGTAAATACTCCACTTTTAGTAGGTTCAGTTTCATACATCTACAGAAAGTCTAAGCGAGGGTTTTGGTGTGTTCACCTTGCTCTAAATCTATGCAATAGTTTGCTACTGCGTCCTTTCTGCCAAGCTTCTGGAAAGACATTGTTGATGTTGTGGAATGGGTTTTGTCAATCAGAACATTACTCAGGAGACTGCCGTGTCCATCACTTTATTACATGAGAAAACCTTCATTGTTACTATGTTTTCTCCAAGAACAGTTCACATATGTTCACTTATTTGCTCATTTGTCCACAGACATGTCTGTGAACACATCCATGTGTGCTCAGCACATGCTTATCTATCCCTAGGGGGCTCTGCACCAGGCACCAATGATCATAAGGTGAATAACACAGAGACAGCACTTGTAAAAGGCTCACACTGCATCGTGCAATACATATCTCCCGTCTGATGTGCTTGATGAATGCATGCTTGTCCATCATGCACTGGGGCCTTACAGAAATCAAGAATCAATATGGACACATATAGTCTTGGAGGAGAAAAAAATACTTTAAATGGAACATTGCCATGGTGTTGTCTATGCTTCAATGTGGGAGCTGGCAGATAATCTGTGGGTTTGCATCAGGGGGTCTAGGTTGCAAGCTTATATCAGAGAGTGTTGGAAATGTAATCTCCAAAATGTGTGGCTCAGGTGAATCTCACTGGTGATGTGAAAATTAGCCCAGTAAAATAACGGACAAAAGGTCTTCCTGGCAACATGAAAAGCACAAGTGAAGGCACCAAGTGAAAGATGATATTGTTTATTGGAGAATTGTTAGCAGTTAGTGCTAGTGGAATTTAATCATAAATTAAGGACTATGGTCTAGCTGTTGGGAGGTGGTACACCTGGAGAAATAGGCGGGTGGCTAGTCTTACAGGGTTGTACCTTCCTTACTGGCTTGGACTTTACTCTGTAAGGCAGAGGTTTATTATCCCTACCAGGATGGTGCCTACTATTAAAACAAGTATTTAGTAATTCTCCTTATACTATCTTGAAATCTGCAGATCATATAACTTACCTGAGATCAAGATTTAGAAATCAATATAATGCTTTTACTACAAAATGAAGGAAATATAAAAAAATTGAATTTATAATAAAATGATAGCTATTTAACTATGTAAATATTTGAATATAAATTCATTAAGAAACATGATGAAAAAATAGGTGACTTAAATTAAACATAGACTAAAGGTCATTGTAACCCCCACCAATGCAGGTTGACATAGGTATGCTATATTGATGATTCAAATGCATGAAAACATTTCTGTGATATGATTTTCTAAAATGATAAATAATATTTGCTACTGTTCAGAATAAAGCAAAGTACAAGCTAGATGTTATTAGAAAACTCAGTGTACATCAAAACTGTACAACAAGTACTTTGTGTTTATGGGCAAAGTGTGTGGGGCTATCTTTCACATTGGAGAACACATAGCACCCTGGCATAACCTTCTGTTCCCATCATGTGACAGCCCAAAGTTCACACAGCTGTGGCCAAATGAGTAGGTACCACCTCGATAGAGCAAAGCTGTTTGGACTATGAGGACTAAGACTGTTAGGAGAACACCATGATCAAATGCATGTAGACAGATAATTCTGGAGTGTTTTTGACTTGAGTCTGAGGGACACAAGAGGGGAGACAAGCAGATCTGCAGCTGGGCTACTGCAGTCATCCACAGGAGAGATTATACAAGTGTAGTATGAGGAGAGCAACTGTAAGAATAAAATAGAGCAAACGAATTTGGAAGTCCTTGGTGAGGAAAGTTCTAAAACCTAGTGATTGAGCAGGTGAAGGGAGGAGATTCCTTCAGTGTGATTCCTAGCATTCTGCCCAGGAAGCACCTTGGAAACTGAAAGAAAACACTAGAGGACCAATCAAAATGCTTATGAACAGATGGATGGATCGAAAACTGTGGCACATTTACTCTACGGAATACTACTCAGCCATAAAAAACAAGACCCTGGCTTTTGACAACAAGTGGATGAATATGGAAGATTTACTGCTGAGTGAAGGAAGCTAGGCTATGAAGGAGAAACATTGTATGTCTCCACTTAATATACCGAGTGACTGCACTCTATGGCCGAAACTGAATGACTAGAGGATATAGAAACAGAAAATGGTTATAGATACCAGATACAGTGTGGGAAAAGGGTGGGTGAAAAGGAGAGTCTGAGGAAAGACATTAAGGAGAAAAATAGAGAGGCAAGGCATTTTTGGGACACAGAAATGGTTATTATCTGTTGAAGATAATGTGTACAATATTCTCAACTAAACTGGTGAGAAATGTATACATGTTGGAATATTCAGTTTCTAAGCTAAGTGACATATGTGACTGAATGCATAAAAGAAATTGAAATAAAAATATATAAAAACAACAACAATAAAAACACCAGAGAAATACATATAGAAGAAAGGTAAGGGTCTAGTTTCAGCTGACTTCAAAAGCAAGTGTCCTTAGATAATATGAAGTGATGTTTCATATTTCTACATATCTATGCAGGTATCTATACATATGGGTATATATGTCTATGTTATATACGTGTGCATATGTTTCTATACATATCGTACATGTCTGTGTGTAGGTAATGATGTCTATATGTAAGTCTAAAATTCAGTGAAAAGGTTAGGTTTGAGTCACTGACATAAGATTGGCATAGCTAAGACTATGAGAATGTATCTCAGAATGACTTCTGACACTGGATAAGCAAAAGATGGAGAGGGAAGCATTGTGGGTAATAGAGTTTAAAGGAGAGGAAGAATGAAAGGAGTCCATAATGGAGACCAAAGAAGAAAAGACTTAAAGGAAGAGGAATGTCCTTAAAGGAAGACATCCTCAACAGTGTCAAATGAAGAGGCAAGAGTAAAATGTGTATCCAGTCTGCCCTCCATATCTGTGGGTTTCACAGTCACAAGCACGTGGGACGTGCCAGTTGCTATGAAATGGGACAGGAAGTGGCCCTCGAAAAGAGATGCCAGAGAAGTTTGTATAATCAGTTTTATCTAATGCTGAGAGTCTTAAACATGACCTAGGATGGTTTAAAGTACAGAGGAAGATGCATGTAGGCCATGTGGAAATGCTATGCCACTTTATATAAGGGATTGAGGGATCTTCATATTTTGGTATCCACCAAGGTACTGAAACCAGTCGCCCATGGATACTGAGGGCAGAAGGAGTAGGACACCACACATCGGTATAGACACACACACACACACACATAGTTAGGGGGAGCTTTACAAATTGCCCTTTAAACAGAATTGATCTTTGCATAAGCATGTGAGGAAAGGTTTTATAGTCAGTTTAATAAAGAAATCATGGCGTCTGTATTTCTCCCTGCCTGGGTTCCTATATATCCATCCACACACATAAACATGTCATAAGATATGGATGTTTATGTGAATGCTTCTGTAGGTATGAATGTGTATTAAAATATATTTACAATCTTTTTCACTTTTACTTTCACATTTACCAAGGTATGGTTATAAGGCACTGGTTAATATTTAGTGGTTTGAAAATAGAAGTGATTTGTAGCTTGTCTCATGCCTTTTTATAAATTTTAATCTTTATGTGTGAGTCATTCGTCTTTAACTTTTGCTCTCTCCAGAAATAAAATCTTACTTTACTAAATACATCCCAATCCATTGGACGAGCAAAGGGGTAAAGGGGCATATTTCTTTCATATCCACACCTTTCTCAGAAGCTATTTTTCATAAACTGGAGAAATGTCATGTTAACCAGAGATCAGGTTGGATATGTAGTGACAATTTCTTTAGTACAAAGATGCTCTCTTTTTCTCTCTTTCTTTCTCCTTATTGACAGAGAGAGGATGTGCTTATTGGGAACAGACAAGAGGGACAAAGAGGAAGAGAGGGAGAAAGCAGTCCCGAATAGAGCCTGGTCACGTCACCGTCACTTGGGCTCCATTCCCCCAACATGTTGTGATTTTGGGCACACACACACAAGGCTGGCATGGTTTTCAAGATCCTGCAGCTGATATTTTAATTCTGATTGACCATGGGGGATCCGACTCCCTTAATTACTAGGCTATGTGGCCCACCTTCCCTTTGTCTTTAGCTTAATGCATCATGATGAGTATTTGCCAGAATGGAGCCTAATGTTTCCATGCCGTGAAAGAGAGTCACCTTGTCAAACTCAATAATTTAAAAACAATTAAGATGACATCCACAATGTCCTTACATCCAGAGAAGATCTCTAATAGGTACTCCCTCTATACAACAATTTAGTTAAACTACTAAATCACACCATGGATGAAACATTTTTCTTTATTCCTCCATTCTTCAGTTTTAAGACAAAAATTAACAATCATAGAGGATTAATTTTAAGTTTTAAAGGTAATATTCACATCTAATACTATACTTTCTGAATGTTTTATGTTTGTACCAAAATTTGTACTTATGAAACAAATAGCAGTATAACTCACAGTTCAAATTATTTATTTTATTTTAATTTCTTTTATACATTCAATCACATATGTCACTTAGCTTGTAAAGTGAGTGTTCAAATACTTCACACTATTTAAACCTAAGCACAGATAATAATCTCCAAGGCTGTCACATAGAATGACAAAAAGAAAATAACTCAAAGTAATTTCCTTAGGCTTTATCATCACTGGGCTATTGTTGCTGTTCCTGCTTTGAAATGTTCTGCCTAAATGCAGAGCAGTGTAATCAAAGGACAGAGTACACCACAAGTTCCGAAGTGAGATTGACAGTTCTGAGCATCCAGAGAATTATTCTTTATCCCTCCAGTGTCATAGAAAGCCCCTAAATTTGACTTCTAGGTAGGCTGCAAGGTTGAGTAAAGAGGAGCATTGAGCCCAGTGGTATGTAATGTTCAGTGCTGAGGAATGAGTGTCTGTATCTGTGGTAGCTAATTACACACCACATGTGCTACAATGCTCCCCACAAAAATAACAAAATACATTTAAAAAAATTTTATAGAATGTGTTACTTTGTTGCTTCTACAACATTGAAATTTAAAATTCAATAGTAACCACATCAACCACTTAGAATTTAGATCAACATTTTTTTTTCTTCCTGGGGGAGCTATATTTGATCACTGACCTTGTTTAGAATTGGCAGTTCGTGATGATGATAAAAAGCAGATGGATTTCAGTCAGTTCAGTTGTTAGATCATGTCTCTCCTCCCCTATCTCACTACCTGCTCTGGGGTGGTTAGGTCTTGTCTACCTCCTGTCCTACATAGCAAACAACGAGGAAATAGCCGAATAAAGTGTCCTAACACCTGCTGCGTTACATCCAGAAATCCCAGCCTAAAACAGTCCACACAGAGCAGTTTAGAGTTGGAGACTATGTGGCATGATTGTTGTGGGCTGAATATGTTGAAGCTTCAACTCCCAGGTCTTGGCATTTGGAGGACTTAATGGCATTTGGGAGATAATTAGGGTCAGAGGAGAGCTTATGAGAGTGGGACCCAGGTCAGGTGGGAACAGATAACACAGGGTTGGCTCACTCTCTCTCTCTTCTTGAGCATGCAGAACAAGGTCGTATGAGCACACAGTGAAATAGTGTCCCCTATAAGTCACGAGAAGAGGACTCACAATAAAACTTGTCAGCTCCTTGACCTTGTGCTTCCAGCCTCCAGAACTGTGAGACATACTTTTCTGTGGTTTAAGTTATCCAGTTTATGGTATTCTGCTATGGCAGTCTGAGCTACCAAGACCATTGTTCCCTTAAAATATTTCAATTTCCGGGGCTGGTAGGTGGCATGGTGGTTAAGGGCCCTGGACTCCCATATGGCCAACTGCAGTTCAAGTCCCAGATCTGGTGGATTGCTTTCTCACTTTCCCGCTCTCTCTCTCTTGCACACTCTGTCTCTCTCTGGTCAAATTAAAATAAATAAATAAATAAAATTAAATAAAGTAATTATTAATTTTTTAAAATATCCAAATCTTCCCTGATCTTGACAGAGAACTTATGTACCATTTTGTAGTTTGAAGCAATTTTCTATAACTCAATTTCAAACTCTTAATAGCACATTACTTTTTTTTCCAGTGGAAGCCTCAGTGCTGTGAGCAGTTCAGTATAATGGTGACACATGTGTTCTAACAAAAGGAAGTTTAAAATGTGATTTAATGTGGCTGAGAAACTAGATTTAACCTTGTTTCGCAGGCAATATTAAAAGGGTCCAAAGTAATGAAGCTTATGGAGAATAATAGACACGATAGGGAATTTGAAACTCTAGCCAGCTATGAGGAAATAATGTAATTCCATCTTTCTCAGAAGTGCGCTATGTGCTAATGTGTAGCATTTTGCCAAAGGCCTTAATTATGGCTAAATGAAATCAAGGATACTCCCCTACCACCTCATCAAATGGAAATTTAGGCGTCTGGAAAGCAAGGTTAAAAATCAGGGATAATTGTACACAGCAATCACCAACAGCAGCCCATCCCTGCTTGATTCCCCCCATCTTGTAGGCCAGCCTACTGAATAATAGCTCTTGGTGGGCTGGATGATGTTCTCTGATTCCTCTTTGGCATTAAAATCTTTTCTTCACAGATGACTCTTAGCTGATATGCAAACACCACCAGGCATCTGGACATACTGCGTGTCCTGCTGCCTGTTATTCTGGAGCAGCAGCAATGTCCTGAAACAGGCCTGTCCCTGTTGGCAGATAAGGAAGACAAAGTGCAGAGACCCACAGTGTTCGCGGAGCAGTGTCAACCACCTCTCATCTGTCAACCAACCACCCTCTGCAGACACTATCACGTTGACCTCGCTGAAAGGTTTTAGCCTCGAGCCACTTAAATTTCCCAAATGTTTGCTCTTCTTTAACTTTTCTAATATTTAAACCTAAGGATAACATTTTAAGTAAGTAGATATTTACTATGTTTGTAAACACATTAATTGCCTCTCCTAGAGTTTTAAGTTAACTTTTTCTGACTCAGAAGGAAAACAAACAAGCAAAAAGACTGACAAAAAAACTCATAAGACCTTCACAGAGGATGTACCCCTCCCCTGAGAGGTCCCTGGAAGGACAGCAGGTGAGATATGACCCCAAGTTACTTGCTCCCTGCAAAGTCAAACAGTTGCAGACCCAATCAGTGTAATTAGAGATCTGCTCTTACTCTGAAGGCAGTACTTGACCTTAAGAATTTCCTAGAATTTGTGCATCTCACACTGTAGGAGATTTCTCCCTGCAGTCCTTGCTGATTCCTCTGCTTCAAGTGTTTCTCCTGCTCTAATTAAATTGAAGTTAACAAGTTTGAGGCTTGATGTACAGCAGCTGCTCAGTCAGAAACACAAAGCAAGAAAGGGCAACCATTGCCCTAAATGAATTTCAGAGTTAGAGAAAAAAATATTGACTGTTTTTCAATCTACCTTGAAGGAGACCTGATCAGCTGCTAAGAGAACCAAATTTGACATTTCTCCCCAATAGGAAATTGCAGAAGAATGAACAGATGGGATGTCATGCAGACACGTTCTGCTGACATCATCCTCAGCTCACTGCATGAGCATCCCAGCATGGGTGGGGTCAGGCATGATGTGGAGACAAAGCTGTGTTGCCTAGGCAGGCAGTTTCTTAGTATGTCTGTTACATTTCTGTTAATACCAGGTTTTATATTTATGTTATACTGACAGCGTATTATAAATTGTACCTCATGTAGGCAAAATAAACCTTGTTTTATTAACGGGCATTTGGTCTCAGACATAGGGAATGATTTACTCAAATGTTTTGCAGAACGTTGATAGAGAATAGCATCTCTACAGATGAGGAAGGAGCTCTGTAGTCAGACAGGTTTCTCCTTAATCCTACTACTTATTACATCCGAGAACTTGGGTAAACTATACAATCATTCTGTGCTTCAGCTCTCATTGTGGAATGCAGGTTTTGAGAAAATTAAATGAGAGTATATATGCACAGAGTTAAGCAACTGCAACCAGCACATGAAAGCATTGATTTTACCCAATGTCATGATGGTCTATGAGATAAAATGGGAGATTGAGGAGCTCAGTGACTGACATTTCCAAACCACCACTTTGAGACAGTTAACTTGTTACAAGTGGCTCTGTCATTTAGATGTAGAGCCATTTTGAGTTTAATTAAATACAAAAATGATTTGAGCTTCTTAAGGAAATACCAAGTAATGTGGAAAACATACTGAGACATATATATGGTTTCTGTTACTGCCACACCTCTATAATTAGATTGAGTTAGAGTGAAGATCAGAGAAGGAGGGTAAGGGTTGCATGTTGCTTGGTACTGAAATTGTGATTTTATATATATATATATATATATATATACACACACATATATATGTATATATATACATATATAT
>NW_006205449.1:2506315-2509414 GCF_000334495.1 Tupaia belangeri chinensis
ATATATATATATAATTTTATTATTTCTTCCATGAGCAAGAGTGATGAAGAGAGAGAAAGAGTGAGAAAGAAAGAGAAAGAGAGACCCCAACAGGCCTTGGAGTCATGATCCACCCAGACCTTGTGCACACCAAGGTCAGGGCACAAGTTAAACAGTGGTGCACTCAGGGAGGTCGTCAGACTTGAACTGAGAACTTTCCCACGTGGAATTGCTTTGCAAAGTGTTGCATTTTATGGTTGCAGCACTGGCCTCTAATTTTTAATTTTAATATAATCTTTTTAAAACGTTTTCCTAATTGTTGCATCAAAGGGCTAGTGCTACTCGTCACCTAAGTCTGCTGCTTCTTGCATTCAATGAAATGAAATGCAGAGACTGGAGAGTAAGGGAGTTTGCAGGGAAATAGTCATCAAGCACCACCTTGAAAAGCTCATCATGTTCTCAGTATTTGCAGGTACAAGATACAAGTCATTCCTCACCACGCTTAATCAGAGCCAATACTTTCCCCTGGGTAAGTACCCTGATTCTGGACTTAGTCTAAATACCCAATCCTGGTTTCTCATCTGACCATGCCTCTAACGGATCTCCCCATGACTCAGCATGTGGTCAGACTGTTCCCTTTAGAGGACTTTCTTAATTTCCACATGGCTGCAGTCCTGCTAGACCTCAAGCTGACCTGCTTTGCTAGGACCAATGTGTTTGTATCTTTTTTAATTTTTATTTTTATTATCAGTATTCTTATTAGTTTTCTCTACATTTGATTGCTCTACATCATTTAGCTTACAAAGAGGATTTACCCAACATGAAATACACCTCAGACCAGTCCAGATAAGAATACTATACACACTATCATCAACAGGTAATAAACCATTACTGTGTCTCACAAATGTCCCACAAATGTCTTGCCTCTTTTTCCGCCTAAGTTCCTTCCCTGTACTCTGCTCCTCTCCCATCCTCCTTCAACACTGTCTCCAGTGTCCATAACTATTTTCAATGCTTTTATGTCTTCCAGTCTTTCAGTCTCTACCTCAGAGTGCAGTCAGTATATATTAAATGGAGTGTTTGTATCTATGGAATCAGTTTACAAGTCATTATAAAGCTAAAATGCCCTACTTACATGAAATGTCTCTCACTGGTGGTGCAGGACTACCCTAAAGGAGCAGATCTGTATTCAGCCGGGAAGAATTGGCCAGGTCCTTATTTTTGCTGAAGTCCTATTTCGATGATCTGTGAACAATGGCAAGAATTTACTTACAACGTACAAAAAGTCAGGCACAAAAGTAGTCGCTATCCTTGTTGGCAATGGCTACTTCTTTAAAAAAGGAACACTTCTCTCTCTAAATTCTTACTTTATCTCTGTAATGCCTTTTTCCCTCTAATTTTGTCTGTTGAAATACTTGCCTTTCTTCTAGACCTATCCAAGTTCTACTGATCTGTGATTCAAGAGGAAGTTCTTCAATGAAGGGGCTAAGAGTAAGTCTTGTAAGCCAACCTATCCCATACTATCTTGCTCTGAACACTATTAAGTCTACTTGGAAGAAAAAAAAATGGACTTGGGATTGAACTGTATTTCTTCCTTCTAGGAGACTCCTAGTACTTATTCTTGTATTTAAGTCTCTAAGTGGACAATTCATAATTATTAAATGGTTTTCTAAGATTTATAACCACAGAACTCACCCTATCCCTTTCTTTTCATTGAGTGTTTGTTAACTTATTGTTTTTACATATAGGATAGTTTTTTTTTTTTTTTTTTTTTTGGAGAGATTTTTCACTGTAGGGTGCGTGCGCTCGCCAGACAGACAGAGAGAGACATAGAGACAGAAAGCGAGAAATCACCCCCCAGGGGGGATGGTCACGCCGCAATCCCTTCTCCTCCATTCTCCTCTTGGGATCTTGGGCACGTACGCACACGCGCCCGGCGTGAGTTTTAAGCCACCGGGTCCGGGACACGAACCGCGGTCGACTACGTGGGAGTCCAGCGACATAGCAATTACGCTAACTGCTGGTTCCCCATATAGGATAGATTTTAAAAGCACTTCTTTAGGTCATGGAAAAAAACAACAGTATTAAATGAGGGAATAACCTCCTAACAGCATGTCTTAAGGCCCAGTCATGCTGGCCTAGAGACAGCACAAAGCTCTGTAGTGCTGGAATTTGAGAGACTGGAGTTCAGTTTCCAGGTCAATCTGTACATGCTAGGTGTGTATCATGCTTCTGACTGACTGGAGGGCTGGGGTGTGGAATCATGGCATGAGACTCTGGTGAAGGTGCTTGTTTTCCCCTCTGCTTCTCTTTCCTATTAAATAAATAAGTAAACTTTAAAAAGAAAAGGTTGCTTTCAGTGAGACTGCAGCAGGGTGGACGTAAGAGGATCTTCGTCTTCATTTTGGGAGTGTCAAGTCATAAGTGCATGTAGATTAGGGCAGAGTCAGTGGCCATAGAGAAAAATGTATAGAATATGTCTTCCCACTACTACATAGGTAGGTCTCTTCAGACAGACAGCTGAGTTCTGGTAACTGAGTTTGGAGGTTTATGAGTAGTCCTGTGGGAGAAAGTTAGGGTTACTTCCTGTTGTTTTGTTATTTGTTTCTTCAGTTTTTTGCCATAGGATATGTATGCTTACTGGAGAGACAGAGATGGAGAAAGTGAGAAATCACCCCTCCCAGGGGTATGTCCATTACACAATGCCTTCTCTTCTATTCTCTTCTCAGGACTTTGGACATGAATGTACACATGCCCAGTGTGATTTTCAAGTCACCGGGTCCAGGACTCAAACCATACCTGGCCATGTGGGAGTCCAGCCACCATGCCACCTGCTGGCCCCAGCATCACTTCGTAGACTGGACAATTTTGGAGCAACCAGAATGATTCCAGTTCTGTCATGCTAAATTTCAGGTTTAGAAGACATACATAAATTAAAATATTCGGGGAGCTTGTTGGAGATTGGAAACACACAGCAGAATTTAGAAGAAATGTCTAATTTTGGAAAACATAGACTTGGAAGTTATTTTGTAAAAGTAGTATTTAAAACAGATTATTGGCTCTGATTGTTGTGTTTGGGTCAAGGGGAGGTACAAATTCCCTTTTAAAATTTTCTGAATT
>NW_006205449.1:2509871-2542702 GCF_000334495.1 Tupaia belangeri chinensis
GCAATCCCTTCTCCTCCATTCTCCTCTTGGGATCTTGGGCACGCACGCACACGCGCCCGGCGTGAGTTTTAAGCCACCGGGTCCGGGACACGAACCGCGGTCGACTACGTGGGAGTCCAGCGACATAGCAATTACGCTAACTGCTGGTTCCCCATATAGGATAGATTTTAAAAGCACTTCTTTAGGTCATGGAAAAAAACAACAGTATTAAATGAGGGAATAACCTCCTAACAGCATGTCTTAAGGCCCAGTCATGCTGGCCTAGAGACAGCACAAAGCTCTGTAGTGCTGGAATTTGAGAGACTGGAGTTCAGTTTCCAGGTCAATCTGTACATGCTAGGTGTGTATCATGCTTCTGACTGACTGGAGGGCTGGGGTGTGGAATCATGGCATGAGACTCTGGTGAAGGTGCTTGTTTTCCCCTCTGCTTCTCTTTCCTATTAAATAAATAAGTAAACTTTAAAAAGAAAAGGTTGCTTTCAGTGCGACTGCAGCAGGGTGGACGTAAGAGGATCTTCGTCTTCATTTTGGGAGTGTCAAGTCATAAGTGCATGTAGATTAGGGCAGAGTCAGTGGCCATAGAGAAAAATGTATAGAATATGTCTTCCCACTACTACATAGGTAGGTCTCTTCAGACAGACAGCTGAGTTCTGGTAACTGAGTTTGGAGGTTTATGAGTAGTCCTGTGGGAGAAAGTTAGGGTTACTTCCTGTTGTTTTGTTATTTGTTTCTTCAGTTTTTTGCCATAGGATATGTATGCTTACTGGAGAGACAGAGATGGAGAAAGTGAGAAATCACCCCTCCCAGGGGTATGTCCATTACACAATGCCTTCTCTTCTATTCTCTTCTCAGGACTTTGGACATGAATGTACACATGCCCAGTGTGATTTTCAAGTCACCGGGTCCAGGACTCAAACCATACCTGGCCATGTGGGAGTCCAGCCACCATGCCACCTGCTGGCCCCAGCATCACTTCGTAGACTGGACAATTTTGGAGCAACCAGAATGATTCCAGTTCTGTCATGCTAAATTTCAGGTTTAGAAGACATACATAAATTAAAATATTCGGGGAGCTTGTTGGAGATTGGAAACACACAGCAGAATTTAGAAGAAATGTCTAATTTTGGAAAACATAGACTTGGAAGTTATTTTGTAAAAGTAGTATTTAAAACAGATTATTGGCTCTGATTGTTGTGTTTGGGTCAAGGGAAGGTACAAATTCCCTTTTAAAATTTTCTGAATTGTTTGTGATTAACCATGGGAGTTTGTCTTTTGAGATTTATATTATTTTTAGACCTTTTTGGTTTAATCATACTTTTGCCACAGAAAGTCTTTCTTTTGTAAAAAAAATAGTCACTTTTATTCTTGTTATTTTTCCCACCCAGTATTTTTTCTTTTTTTGGCTGTCAAAATCACAAGCTGCAATAGTAATGATAGGAAGATGATGGGTGAAATGCCAGCCCTAATTAGAAACTTGATTGCTGTGTAATAAAAAGGCCTATGTTTGATTTGGATGGTTCTGGGTTGTCAGGTAGAATGAATCAAATATGTCTGTACTTTCATTTCAAAATGTGAAAAATGTGATGTGCATTGCTTATATTGTATTTCATGGCTACAATTAATTATATGTCTGTGGGAATGATGTCCCCAGAGACAGTTGATTTCATGTTCAATCTGTATGTGCCTCTGTAAAACTAATTTGTTCTCATTAGAATTTTTAAGGGTTTATTTGAGCTAAACTCAGGAGGCCTTTCTAGGTATAGCACTCACAAAACTCAAAGCAAAAGTCTAATTTCTGTTTTTACTAGTAAACTATTCAATGCCTAAGGCATTGTGCTAGATATTATTGTAGTGAATATAGCTGGGCTATAAAAATAAAGAGAAGACATACCTTCTTCTCAGAAAGTGTTTTTAAACTTGTTTGGGAGACTTGGTTATAAAGCAAATGAACATAATGCAATCTGAACTTCTATTACTTAGTAAAAGAACATTATGTTTAGTCACTGAAATATTAAGCCTGTGTATGAGTTGTCCAATTTTTCTTGTTATCCTACAGAAACTTAGAAGATCTTTTGCTTTTTTCATTAATACCTGTCATTTATTTCTACTTTTCTTTTTTATATTTTTGCTAGAGAGAGTTTGCACTGACCTGAGAGAGATGGAGAGAGAGAGAGAGAGAGAGAAAGTGAGAAAGCACCCACTTCTACCCTCCACCCCCATGGGGAATGATCACATTAAAATCTCTTTTCTTCCTTACCTCCTTCCTTTCCAGACCTTTAGTACACCTGCACACATGCCTAGTATATTTTCCTTTCTCCTTCTTTTCTTCCTCCTCTTCTCCTCCTCCTCCTTCTTTTTCTCTTCTTCCTCTTCTTCTTCTCCCTTCTTTTCTTCTTCTTCTTCTTCTCCTTCTTCTTGGGTCCAGGCCAAAGATCACATGTGTTTGCCAGAGGAGAGAGACAGAGAGAGTGGTTGGTCACTCTGCAATCCTTTCTCCTCTGTCTCTTCTTGGGACTTCAGGCATGCATTCACACATGTCTGGTGTGTTTTTCAAGCTGCAGGGTCCAGTTCTTAGACTCTGCAGTCAGGTATGTGGGATCCAGCTGCTTTAACCACCATGCCACTGTCTGGCCCAAGTTTTTATTTTCAATATTTGCTAAATATATATACTACTTATATTAAAATCAGAAAGATACTCTCTCAGATTGATTTAAAAAAGCATTTTTTCCTTGTTGGTACCCACAGTAAATTGACATACTTTCAAGCAGATCCACAATTAAATTGTAATATTGGAGAAAATGGTTTATCTTAAAATCACCATCTTTTCATCAGACTGAATATAATTGAAATTATTAAAGTAACATTTACCAAAAGTATGTTTGTATTACTTTAATATATGCTTATATGATAATAAATCCTTAGGTTCTATTCATGCTATAATGAATTAGTAGCCCAATGTGATATGTTATGTAGTTAACAGCTAATATTAGTTCATTTCAATATTAAAAAACAATAATCACCTTATTAACATTAATCAATGAATGTCAAAGAATATAGATGTTTAGACTAAATGGGACAGTTTTTGTAGGTTCTGAGCACTACATTCCTTTGTTAGTATTCTTTTGCTAATTTCCAACATGATGATGATGGTAAGACCAGTGGATTCTTGTATTTTATTTTATCCAATTTCAGAGATCACTACCCTCAAGAAGATGAAGCAATTATTTCTCTCTTTATTTGGTGTTTTCAGAGACCATTAAGCTTATTTTGTCCACACTGAGAAACAAAGCAATTTTCTATTCAAAGTATTTCTGATTCTCAACAACTCATTTTCATCAGAAAGTGAAATGAGATTGTCCAAAGAGTACTGGTACATAGAGAGGGACAGCAGATTAATGGCAGGACTCTTGGGGACGTGTGTAGCCAAGGAACACTACGTTTCTGTAACCTGAAAAGGAGGCCAAATAGTAGACAAGGAGTTGGAAGAGATCAGAAGCCAAGAGGGTAAGAACATTTCAGAAAAACACCATAATAAAAATGCAGCCACAAGGCATGGCAGTGTAGACTTCAGTGTTAACTCTTGCCTGAGTTATCACAGTGTTAGTGATGAAACCAACGACTGGATCACCGTGGTTCTAAAGCGGGGGGTTGGAGACAGCAAATATGGTTTAATTTTCCGTGAGAAATGGTTGAAATCTGTTTGTAAGCTCCCGACACATACTAAATATCTAAGTAGGTGGGTATTATTAAAGTGATTGTTATCAATAGAATATAACTCTGTGTACAGCAAGAATTAGATTTTCACTCTGGGTTTTGCCTTATGTCACTCAAAAGCATCCAATGTTAGGAATCTTAAAAGCTGGCGCTTGCGCAGCCATGGTGGCATAGTAACGGTGCGATCTCTGCAATGTGGGAAGCCATATAGAATACGGGGGTTGGTTCCCACAAAGTCTATACATTCTGGGTAAGCACATACATGCCCATGAGCCTGGGGGCTAGGAAAGGCTGGGGGGAGGGTTGCAACATAAAACCTGGTTCAAGGAGGTTTCTCTCTAAATATCCATTCCTTCTTCATCTATGTCTCTCACTCATGAATGAAATAAATGAATAAACTAAAAAGAAAGAGAGTGACAAAGACAAAGAATCTTTGATGTCTGAGAATTCTGCAATTTACAGAATATCTATTTTTAATGACTATTGATATTTTCTCAATCATTTCACCAGGTTTAAGGACTATTGATATTTTCTCAATCATTTCACCAGGATTTACTCAACTGTATAAAAGTGTTTCACTTTTTTAAAATTTCACCTACTTTCATGTATTGATTACCCTCTTCAGTTGATATTTCCAGAGATCATTACTACAATAATATCTATTCATAAAGCAACACAAATAGCACATTTTAGAATGGGCATCAATATATAAATGTTCCTAGAAGAAATGTTAAAATATCTGTAAATTAAAAATATACACATTAAATTTATTTATTTATTTATTTATTTATTTATTTATTTATTTATTTATTTTTGGAGAGGTTTTTGCTACAGGGCAGAGATAGTCATTATGCTAACAGCTGGTCCCCCGAATTAAAATTATTATATAGCCAACCAAATCAATAGCTTCTAAAATATATATCTAGGGGAGTTATTTTAAAAATATTTGGACAATTCCCATCTAGTTTTTTATTTTATTATTTTTCAAATGCATTGATAAACTAAAGAGTGGAAAGATTATCACAAATAAGAGGAAATGAAGGTCTCAAATTAATTTTATGTATTTTTTTGTGAAGTTTATTATTTTTGACACTTTAAAAATCTTGCTATAAAAGTAGTAAATCTTTTTTTCTTTTACTAGGAAACATCTTATTGGGTTATGAATATAAGACGATGGTGCTTTGACGATGCTGGAGTTTTATTTTTTTTAAATAATTGCTATAACTAGAGATATGAGCATATTCATTAAGCCCTACTCTGTTTTGACTGCCATGACACTGGCCCTACTTGATATCTTTACTATTGTTCCCTTTCTACCCTATGTTCCTCCCAGGGAATCCCATTCCAAACCATGAGTGAATAATGGAAACAGAAGTGCAGATTTGAAGGACAGGATCTGCACCACACATAGCTGTGTGCTGGAGTTGATTCAACTGGTTGTAAGAGCTGATTTTGTGCATCTCTTCCCAATCCCATGATTATTAATGTCAACACTGATAGCTCATAGAGAGCAGAAAAAGGATTTACAAGTTTTCTAGAGTAAATACTCAAAAAAAAGAAAAATATCAGGAACAAGTGTGTCTAAAATTTAGTCAATTGAAGGCACAATGCCTGATACTAACAGAAAAATGGACACGACTTATATGAACTTGTTCTCATACAATGTTGAGTCACATGAATAACCCCTATCAGCCTGGGTTAAGTGAGTCATTACTTCCTTAGACAGTTGGAAACTCACAACCCTTAGAACAAGATAAAACCATGTATCTGGAAATCAGTGACTGTTCTTGAAGCTGAATAGAATTGAAGTTAGAGGGCAGAGCACTATACCAACATCTGTAGAGACCAGTGCAGTGCAAGATTCACACCTGAAATGGCTTACCTTCAACAGCAGCTTCCAGAGTCACTAACTAGTCAGATATTTCAGCTGGTCATTATGATAGGTCACTACAGTGACATGCGGACTGGTGTGAGAGGGAGAAATTCCTGGAGGTGAAACCTTGGTACTGGGTTTTACTTCTGGGAACTCCACTGAGTTCTCACAGTGAAGAACTGAGAAAGGCCCTTTATGACTCTGGCAGAGGAGAGGAAGAGAAATCTCTGTGAAGTAGTAGGGCTGTTCTCCAGGTGGAATTTTTCCAGAGCCTTGTCTCACCTGGAAATCATTTATCTCATTCTATACCTTCTGATCTTCCTATTTCAATTAAGAGAAAAGACCAGAAGAAACATGTGTGAATTTCACAGGCTAGAGACACTGGCCTACTGACAACTGAACTGAAAGGTTGTAAAATACCTTCTCTACCCCATGGCATACCACTGCACCCACAGGACTCAGTAAAATCATAGTGAATGACAGGAGTAAGACTCCTGGGCAAGAGTACTTAGGAAAGCAAAAGTCAACAGGGGGAACAAAAGAAAGTGCACTAGAGATGGCATAATAGTAACATTTCTGGACTCTCATGTAGTTGACTGCACTTCAAGCCCAGACATGGAAGCTTAAAACTCACACTGGGTGATATACCCTGGCCAGGCCCATCCTGAGGTGGATACTGAACTTCTGCTCTGAAATATTGCTTCCCTTGACCAAAACATAAAGATTTTCTGCTGAGACTTCTTCCTCTAGATTCATTTATAGGGGCCTCTTCTCACTAAATATCTAGACAGGTCCAAGTAAATGGGATCTGAACATCTGAATACAATTAGGGTCAGAATACTCCTCTGTTCCCACTGAATCAAAGAGTGAGAACAGGACAGAAGAGAGATTGCAGATCATCACCTTCTGCATTACTCTGAATGCACAGATTGAATTTCAAGAATTAGGAAGAAATGCACCATCCCTAAGATAACTAGAAATCTCCGCAGGGTCACAAAAAAACAAGAAAATACCTCTGCTCCAAGGTAGAAGAAAAACTCTTCTTCATTCTCAGATAGTACAATGAAACTTGTAAATGTCTGATAAAGATTTTAGAATATTCATAGTGACAAATCTAACAGAGATGGAAGAGAAGAGAGACAATGAACTGCAGAAGAGGCAGGAGAAAGGTGCTGATGAGTTCCAGCAGGTGAGGAAATTCTTGCAAGTTATAGAAGAGAAAATACACACTATAAAATACAAGAAGTCAAAATTTCCCTTGATAGTATAAAAAGCAGATTAGATCATACAGAAAATCGAATCTCAGATGTAGAACATAGAATTGCTGGCCTAGAAAAATCTACCTTGAAGACTGAGAAAATTGTCCAAAAAATGAAAATAATATATGAAAAATGCTAGATAACCATCAAATGTCCAAACATCTGTATAATTGGTATCCCAGAAGGCAAAGAGACACATAACAGCATTGATAATCTAGTCCATGAAATCCTGCAAGAGAACTTTCCAAGCCTAGAGAGGTACTCAAAGATCTAATCCCAAGAAATACAAAGGACCCCAAATAGAATCAACCCAAGAAGATCTTCTCCAAGACACATTATAGCCAGATTGACCAAAACCACAGACAAAGACAAGATACTAAGATTGGCAAGAGAGAAAGGTCAAGTTACCTACAAAGGACATCCCATCAGACTAACAGCAGACCTCTCATCAGAAACAATGCGAGCGAGGAATGCATGGGAAAATACATTCAAAGTGTTAAGGGAAAAGCAATTTCTACTGAGAATACTGTACCCGGCAAGATTATCCTTCATATGGGAGGAAGAGACAAGAACATTCTCAGATAAACTAAAACCTGAAAGAATTTACCAGCACCAGACCAGATCTCTAAGAAGTTCTCAAGGTAGTGCTTCTTCCTTTTCATCCTTGATTCCCTTCCTCTCACCCTCCATTTCTCACCTCCCCCCTTTCCAGTTTTAAGGATTTTGTCCTGTCTTGAGCTGCTGATAGTTTCATATACCTACTATTTGAACAGAATCCTAACCTGTTTCCTGGCTTTAAGTTTTAGGCAATGTTCCTTAGCATTTCTTTGATAAAACTGCTTTTCTTGAAATTAAAAAAATACATTAAAAACAAACAACAGAACAAAACAAACTCACACAGGGTACTTGTGTACGCATGCCCAAAATCCCAAAAGGAGAATGGAGGAGAAGGAATTGCTACATGGCTATCCCCGCTTGAGGGTGCTTTCTTGATTTCTGTCTCTCTTGTGAGTGCACATGCCTTATAGCAAAACTCTCTAAAAATAAAAAAAAAAAAAGAAAAAAAAAAGAAAAAGAAATGCACTAGAAGAATCTAAAGTCTCTGGAACTTACAGCCACAGGAAAATATATAAGTTAAGAGTAAGAATGATAGCAGACTTCTCAGAAACTATGGGGGCAGATAAAGAGTTGAAAGTAATATGTAAAATATTGAAAGAAAACAGCACAAACCTAGACTTCTATATCTAGTGAAATGATTCTCAAAATGTGAAAGACCAAGAAAACTTTTTTTCAGGAGAAACAAACAAAACAAAACAAAAAACAAGCCAGCAAACAAAAATCTGAAGTAATTATTGCCAGCAGACCTGCCCTGGAAAAAAAAAAGTTAAAAATTCTTTAGGAAAAATAGAAATGGTACAGATCAGAAACTTACACAGGAAAGAAGAACATGAGAGATGGATTAAGTGAGAGTAAAATAAATTCTTTTTATATTTTTATTAGAAAAAAATAGAAGAAAATACAGGTGACCACAGATTTGGTAATATATTTTTTAGATTCAATGAAGAGAGACAGAGAGAGAAAATGATAAGCTGTACATTATCACAAATTTAAAAATATCTGCTCTATTAAAGATAGTCTTAAGAGAATTAAAAAAAACAAGCTACAGATGGGGAGAAAAAAATGGAGAAGTACATATCTAATAAAGGGTTTGTATCTAAAATATACAAAGACCTCTTGAAACTCAACAATAAAAAAAGAACAAAAATTTGAAAGTCTGTCAGAGGCCTTAACAGATACGTCAGAGGAGATAAACAGATGGCCAATAAGCATATGAAAAGCCCCATTATTTGCAAGAAAGATGCAAATTAAAATGAGATATCTCTTTATAACTACCTGAAAGACTAAAACTCAATACTGAAAATAGTAATTGCTAGAGAGTATGTAATAACAGAAACCGAAACTTCCTGGCAGGAGATTACAAAATAGATCAGTGAGACAGTTGTATAGCTTTCTGCCAAGCAAAATATAGTCTTACCATATAATTTAGTAATTGTGTCTGTACATAGTTGTTGAGTTGTAAACTTATTTATAATTACCAAAAACTTAAAGCAACCAAACTTTGGTAGGTGTGAGGACAGAAAACTATGATAAATGATGCAATTAAATACTATTCAGTGACAACAGAAATAAGCTACGAAACCACAAAAGACATAAATGAAACTCAAATGCATATTTACAAGAGGAAGAAGTCAGTGTGAAAAGGCAGCATATGCTATGATTCCACTTACATAACTTTTTTTTTTTTTTTTTTTTTTTTAGAGATTTTCACTGTAGGGCGCGTGCGCTCGCCAGACAGACAGAGAGAGACATAGAGACAGAAAGCGAGAAATCACCCCCCAGGGGGGATGGTCACGCCGCAATCCCTTCTCCTCCATTCTCCTCTCGGGATCCTGGGCACGCACGCACACGCGCCCGGTGTGAGTTTTAAGCCACCGGGTCCGGGACACGAACTGCGGTCGACTACGTGGGAGTCCAGCAACATAGCCATTACGCTAACTGCTGGTTCCCTCACTTACATAACTTTTTGAAAGAGCAAAACCTTATAGATTCTAGCAGTTTACACGTAGTGTAGGGCTGACATAGGTAAATCACAGAGGATATTTTGGAGTGGTTAAACTATTCCATATGCTATTAATGGCAGATACATGACACTATGCATTTAGTAAAACTTGTAAAACTTCATAACACAAAGAGGGGATATTAATCAATGTAAATAAAAAAAATTATTTAGGAGTTTAGGGAACCCAGGATGAATATAGAATGCAATAAAATAATCTATCTGAATTATCAATGTGTGAAACAACCTCTCTGAAGGGGATTGGAAAAGGGACTAACCTACTACCATGGTTTCAATGTTTGTTTCTCCTCCAAAATTCATGATGAAACTTAATCTCCAATCCAACAGTATTAAGAGATGAGGCTTTATGAGGTGAAAAATAATTAAACAGACAAAAAATGGAAAATTATCTGCTGAAGACAGTATGTATGGCAATTTCTTTGACTGGACTAACATAAAGTGTTCATGCTGGCAACATTCATTTTCAGTGTTTTAAAAATATACATTGGTTTAATGTAAAAAATAAGAGAAAAGAAATTTTTTTTTTTTTTTTTTTTTTTTTTTTTTTTTTTTTTTAAAAGAAAGAGGAGGTTAGGTCATGGGGCTCCATCCTCATGAATGGGATTACTGCCTTATAAGAAGGCTAGAGAGAACTAGCATGGCCCTTTGGAGCTTTTAGCTTCCTACCAGGTGGGCCACAGCAGGAAGGCACCATCCCAGAAGCAGAGAATAACCCTCACCAGACACTGAATCTGCTGGCACCTTCATCTCAAACTTTCCAGCCTCCAGAATCATAAGAAATAAATTTCTGTTGTTTATAAATTACCCAGTCTCAGGTATTTTGTTATAGCAGCAAAAATGAACTAAAACACTTAAGGAACTTTGTAAATAAGTGGCATTTGTAACACCAAAGGCAACAGAAACTACTCTTAGGCACTGGAACCTATCTGATAAAGTTGTCTCTTACGAGGATATATTGATTAACATTAAAGAGTTAAGTGAATTCATGGCAGTTAGTGGAATTTGTCAGCAAGTGAAACAGGCTAGGACATCTAAGGAGTAATGGATTAGTGTTGAAGATAATAGTATAAATTTATATTTCACTTAATATAGATAAAGATAATCACACGTAGAAGTGTGTGTGTGTGTGTGTTTGTGTGTGTGTATGAATTACTATAACCACATCAATTTTCTTGTTTTGTCAGTCCAGGAGAGCCAGAAGTGATAATAGCCAGCCGTAATGAGTATATTGAGAGATCTTGGTTGTTAATGCCATTCTTCAATAAGAGGAAGCAGAGCTTCTTAGAGAATTGGTTGATTCTAGGACTGGGAAGGAAATATGTAGTATGAATTTGGAGTGTCTTCTGGGGCCACAGAAGAAGGTGATTAAAACAACAACCACAAAAAAAAAAGAAAAAATAATAATGTGGGCACATCAAAGGGACAGAGAAGCCAACTGAAATAGACAAACTTGGAATAGTTTGAACAAAAACGTTAAGTAGTATTGGATTATAGCCCAGAGTACAAAGTGAATATACACAGGTCTATATTGATATAAATAAAGAAAGAAGAAAAGAAAAATAAATAAATAAAAGGCAACAGGAGGGATCTTTGGACCGAAGGAACATTTGATATCTTACTTGTGCTGAAACACGGACCTATATGTGTGTACACGCAAACGCACACCTAGGACAAGTAAAACTGGGAAAATCTGAATAGTATCAGTGAACTCTAAGTCAGTATCTTGGTTGTAATATTAAACTAGTTTTTCCAAAATGTTAATATTAAGGCAAATCGGGTATAATGTACACAAGATCTCTTTTGTGCTATTTCTTAGAACTGCATGTGAATCTACAGTTCTCTCAATAAAATTTTCAATTAAAAAGTTTTATTTTTCTTCTATCTTCTGAACCTACAGAGAGGTTGTCTTGTTTCTATTTTCCATTAAGTGCTGATCACATTGCGCATATCACAAGAGCAACTCTGCCTTGTTTTGCTCCCCTCCCTTAAAACACAGAAAAGGGGCTTTGCTAACAATCGACAGCTACTGCATAGGGAAAATTCTTCTGTGACTGTGAAATCCAGATATTCAGAAGTATTTATAATCTTTGAAAATGTGCATTTTGGGGGTTTGTTTTTGGATTCAAACCAGTGTAATTTCACTCTTCTCTCCGGGGATCGTTTTGAAATAAGATCTAGCCTAAATCACTATGCAGCCATTGTACAAAAGGACTGAATCTGGATTGACAACCAGGGTTTCCACCTCATTATTTTTTCCAGACAATGCTGAGTATGCTCTATTGTGCTAGGTTGGACATTGGTACTTGGGTTTTCTTAACCCTTTCTTATGCCCCTATAAAGCCTACATGTCTATAATTGAGCAAGATTAACATTCCTTGATATGCCCTTGTTTTAAACTTCATTTTTTGTTTTCATCATGTTCACAACATTTTGACTATTGCATACGTCAGAGGTAATGATTTTTTTAAAAATTTTCTTATTTTTATTTCATGTTCTTTTATACATTCAATCACGTTACTTAGCTTACAAAGTGAATATTCCAACATGTGTTCATTTCTCCCTAGTCCAGTTGATAATAATATAAAATTATCTTCAACAGATAATACCACGTTTCTTTCTCCCATGACTTTTGGAATTTTGCTCTTACCGGTCTTGGCCAGTATGGTGCCCTGGTCATATGTTACATCTCATCTACATCTTTGTCATTTCAGAGGGCTCTCAGGTAATGTCACTTAACTCTTACCAGGTAGATATTTTTAGCCCCCTTTCACAAGTATGGAAAGGGAAATTGAGTAATGTGCTGAGCTAGTAAGCAAGAGAGCACAACTTGAATTTCAAGTATTCTGACTGTAAGTGGTGGCCGTGTCCTCCCATGACAATCGGGGTTGTGGGAGTGAAACAGTCTGCCTAGTGAACAGGTAGAAGCAGAGCTTACAGCCTCCCCCATGGCCTCTAGCCCCACTCAAGTCCTTCATTATAAGCCACGTAATCCCGCGTGGCTAAAATTCTTGATTGAAAAGCACAGGATTCTTATAAACATCACTCCTTATTGGCATATGGATCTTGAAAACATTTACCAAAAGCAACATTTTAGGATCATTTTTCTGGAGGTATTGACAGATAGGATAATTAGTTATTAAAAAAAAAAGTGCTTACCTGTAGTGGGACAAGAATGCCTTCCAAAGCTGCAAGGACCCTGCCTACATGCATGCTCACTGAATGGATCAACCAAAAAGTGAACCATGAGAGTTGTAACTTTGTAAGGAAGAATGCAACATTAAGTGGTTTTAAAGAAAATTTACTTAAAAGGTTAAAACTGAGAAAAACAATTGATGCTAACGGCTTTGAATGCTGTGCGTTCAACAATGGTGATTTTCTTTAGGTGTATAATCTTTGAATGTTTTACATCTTCATTGCAGGTACATTTGTTTTCTTTCCCAGGCACTTGACACATGGTTGCTGATAATGTCATTTTCGAGAAGGAAGGCCAATTGCATTCCCCTTTGTAGATGAACTAAATCAGTCACATAGGCATGCTTGTAAAAATTAGGTTGCTGGAACTTTCTTTCTTCTGTGTCCCCAATTACCAGTGTTTTAGATAGAATAGATTTAAATGAAAAGAACCAGAGAGTTTGAAAAATTGTCATACTCATGTGTTTTCACTATTGTTCTTTTTTTTTTCCCAGCATTTTAACAATAATTATTTTAAACATCAAGATGCATCTCAGAATACTTCAATGACAAAAGATTTAGTCTACTAAACACTATTGTTCTTTAAGAAGAAGGTGAACTATGTATTTGTCCACTTAGTTTTTTGAGGTGTACCTCAGTCTCTTCTTGAGTGTGTAGCAGAGAAAAGAGATATTTCTTTACTCCTGGGCAGGTTCATGGCTGAGGCATCTACAACAAGACAGATTAACATAAAAAAGCGTATAACTCTATTAAATATAACTTTCACATAACATGAGGGGTTTTATAAGGTATGTACTGCAGGATGGCTTTGGTTATATCTAGAGTCTTGGTATTTTGGAAAAGAATCGAATGAAACATACCCATGCAATAGTGAAAGCAAAGGGTAACCTATTAAGTAAAAGAGAAAGTATACTCCTAAGGACTAGGAGCAAGACCAAGTGGAGAGAGAAAGAGTGGCCCAAGGGCCCAGTAATTGCATTCCATGGAGTTTATAATTCCATAATGGGGTTGTGTTGGTTGATGATTGACTGGGCTCACTAATTTCTTTCATCCCATTGGCTATATCAAATGTGGCTGGGCCCACTGATTCACCTATCACCTAGAAAACACCCACTGAAAATTTCCCCCTTGCTGACTTCCATTTTTTAAATTTTCTTATTGCCTCAAAGAAGATTTAAAGAAATAGGAAACCTGTATATTATTTCCCGGTTAGCTTTGACAAGGAATTGAATGCTTGTGAAGAAGAACGATGAGACAGATGACTGTGGTCTGGGGTAATGGAGCAAGGCCTATTTATTCAGATGCTTCTCCCTGCCCCTGTGCTGTCAGAGATCAGGGCATTCCTTAGGGTGGGCGACTCTCACATAATCTCAAATATGACCTACTTCGCAGCAAGAGCAGAAAATTGTTTTATGACTACTTCATGGCAGAAGGTCAGGAGAAGGTCTGAAAGAGCATCCTTCTTCTAATATTTTCTCAAATGCCAAGGTGCTATATTTTGGAATACCAGGTCCTAAACTCCAAGTGCTAGCCTTGAAGCTGGATCATACAGATGAGAGCTCCTGGTCCATAGGAAAAACAAAAACAAAAACAAAATAACAACAACAAAAAATATAACTCTATTAAATAGAGTTTAATAGAGGCCCTGGCCTCTGGGCACACACAAGCTGAGGAATGCAACCCACATCAACATTGACTTCCTCATCCATTAAAAAAAGAAAATAATAATCCAAGAGAGTTTGTCATCTGCTTTACATAAGAGAAATGAACAATTGCAGTCCTGACTCTGATGAATACCGACTATTCGTGATTCAGACATTTAGATATATAAATAATGATTATATTATTTACATCCATACGTCCACTCCTAATTAAGAAAGATACTACCTTTACTCTCATGCTTATCTTCCATATGCCCCGAGTCCATCTTCTTCCCTTCTACTCATAGGTAACTATTTTCATTAATGTGCTATTTATCAAGATCTTGCTTTTGTTGGTAAGTTAATATATATGTAGTAAGATAATGTGTTTTAGTTTTAATTATATTGAATTTTACATAAATGAACTTGCACTTTAACTGCCCTATAATTTGATTTTTTGGCTTATATTAGAAGATAATTATTGCAATGAAACAAAGTAAAAAAATAATAGTGAGGTAAGAAGTGTTTCCCCCAGTACTGAGGGGGGAAACGTATATTAAAAAATTAAATAGAGTGTCAGAAGAGTTCTCACTAAGGGTTATCGAAAGCCATTGTGGTTGATTGAAACCCTGCACCAATATGGCATCAGTGATGTGATCAAACAGCTTCTCAGGTTCCACCAAAAATTCAGCTTGGGATTTCCAGGGAATTGTTTTGTATCTATGTAGGCCATGGTAGTGGTGTCTTCATTATGGAGTTATTTTCTGTGACTCCTACAGGAGTGGAAGATCCTTGAGAGCGAAGACTTTGTCCCTGAGTGAGTCCTAAACAGACCCTGCACCTGCTTAAACATGTCCTGAATAAATGAATCAGCACTTGCTGTGCATGCATATCAGAAACTCTATATAAACACTTGGCATTTTCACTGCATTTTTAGTTTATTTTGATATAGTGTAAGACTGTCATAAAAGTCAGATTATCTCATCACTTGAATTTGGCAGAGACCCCCAGTAACAAGCCAATACATCTACAGCAGCTCCAGAAGCAGTTTTGGCTGCTCTGCTGAAAACAAACCCCCAGTTTTGACAGATGAGTGCTTCCAGCTGCTGTGTTTAGCATATTTTCTAAATAAAGATAGTTTAACCATCAGTAGCTTCACTATTCACTTGGAATTCTAAAATCAAAAGTGCATTTTAGGAATGAATACTGAGACAATGTCTGCAATGACAGAAAACATGTAAAATTTCAACCCTGTCAAACACAGCAGCCCAGTGACAAGGATGGCATGTTTTATCAGAGGTAAAACTCTTCTGTGTGTACTGATGTCAGAAGTAGATGCTTTAATAACACTTGGTAATTACAAAGCACCTTTTACAAACACCACGATTCCATTCAGTGTTGTCTATTGCATTTCACACCACCATTACACTCAGACGCACTTCTGACTCCTTGAACAAGCATCATCTTACCAACCAACCAACTACACGGTCCATGTCTTAAGTATGTTGTCGTCTTTGGTTCTTTTAACAGTGGGTCAAGTCGTAATGAGGGATCATGTTACATCCGAGTAGCACAAGTGTGCTGTAGTGTATCTGGGTGCGCAGATCATGGATGCCTTTTAAAAGCAGTATCATGAACCATCGACTTCAGTAGGGCATAATCCACTTCAATGTAGTTCTGGAAATGATCTTGCTGTTCTGCTTATCAAGGACATGGTGTATCAGACTCTTGCCCTAATAGCCCTAACAAAAATCACATTATTGAACATGAATTTGTTTCTAACATATTTAGTATTGCTCCATCAAGACGTCTGGTGCATTGGTGTATAAAAATGATGGAGGGGGACCAGCAGTTAGAGTAATGGCTATGTCACTGGACTCCTATGTAGTCATCCATGGTTTGAGTCCTGGACCCGGTGGTTTAAACTCACGCTGGGCACATGTGCGTGCATGCCCAAGATCCCAAGAGGAGAATGGAGGAGAAGGGATTGTGGTGTGGCCATCCCTACTAGGGGGTGATTTCTCGCTTTCAGTCTCTCTTTCTGGTGAGTGCACATGCCCTCTAAAAATCCTCAAAAACAAACAAACAAAAACACAATGGATGAACAGTAAGTACACTGCAAGGTACCATCAGGGCTATTTCAAGACTCTATTCTTTTTTAAAGTTTATTTATTTCTTCCATGAGGCAGGCAGGAAGAGAGAGAGAGAGTGAGAGAGAGATGCCCCAACAAAATCTTCACATTGTGATCCTGCCTCAAGTCTCAGCAGCAGGTTCACTAACAGGCATCTGTGTGCCTGGCATGGACAGGGAGATCTCAGGACACTAACTCAGGACCTTCCCCTGTGGCCTCAGCATCACGGAATATTGAGCTACTACTGCACCACCAGGGCTGGTCAAGCCTCTCCACTCGTGATCAGAAATTATCTTCCTTTGCCTTGTTTGCCTTCTCTGCCTAAATGTTTATGTAGAGGAAACACGGAGAGGGAGGAGATGCCTGCCCAGATGAGTGAATCAGCCAAATGCTCTCGGTGCCTCTGGAAGGACCGGGCCGCACTGATATCCAAAGACACACACTGCTGCTCCGTGAGCCCCTCTACAGAGTTCCACCCCACGAGGTCAGCTTTCTGGGCTTTTTATAACCCAGACAGCATTGTGTCTGAGTGATATTTTAGATATACTTCAGTTACCTTACAGGGTGGAAAATCTTCTCTTCCATATGCTTATCAGCTGGGCTTTCTAGTGTTTGCGTGAACATAGCCCAGAAATAGCTTATGTCATTCATTTTTCCTGGAACATTCTTTTTGCTGCTCAATCATATGTTGTTCTTATATGGTTAGTTCTTTGAGGAGTGGCTACACAGCAGTTAGTATTTATGCTCGACATTTAGGTGACCTGAATTCGAGCCATTGCTTGGCTCTTTCTGGCTACCTGATCTCGAAGAGGTCACTTAGTCTCTCTTTAGCTCCATTTTCTCATCTGTAAGTTGAAACGATAGTACATATGTCAGAGGTATTAATAAACATGGTTGCTTGATGGGCTAGACTTGAATGTCATTTATTATTATTTTTCATCATACACATCTTTTGTACCTAAAGGATTTACCACACTGACAGCAAACTCAAAGCTAAAAAAATATTAGTTTATAGAACTTACACTATGAGATTTTTACAGGCAAAGCCATAATATAAAACTTAAGTGGTATATATTTCAAGTTTCATTTATTCAGCTTTGCCTTAGGCCACATGCTTACCGTAGTGCATCGACAGGCCACCACATTCTGGGTGTCGTAAGTCATTGGGGTTCACCAGGCTTTGATGACATGTGGATTCTCGACAGGTGCCTGAGGCTGCAGGAGCAGTTCTGATGAAGCCTTGCATAGTGGATGCATTTTACACCATGGCAAATCAGGGCAGCTTGCACTCAGCCCATTAGCTGAGAATGGTGTAACCGACACTGATCTATTCTCCCAACTCCAGGGCATGCGCAGAGCTGGGCTCTGGATTCTGTGGTGAGTCTTGAAGGATGATGTGTAGATTAGTTAGAGGTATCTGCTCTCAGGAACAAAATGCCCATAAGTGGCTTAATCATACAAAGAATATCATCTCACGTCATCACCGGTCAGGACACAGGGTAATTTGCGAGTCAGGGCAGCAGTTCAGCAACGCTGCTGAAGACTCGAGTGCTGTATTTTCCTTCTTGTCTGCCACATGAATGTTAGTCTCTGCTCTCGTAGCAAGAGGGTTACAGCCCTCTAGGAGCCCAGTGGAACTAGCATGGCATCCCTTGGAAGAAAAAGAGCCTTTGCTTTTTTTTTTTTTTTGGATACTTTCCATGAATAAAGAGAATGTCTCCTGTATTCACTGTAAGACCTTCCGGGTAGAATTGGGCCATATATTCATTTCCTTGCAGGAAGATGGCGTGGGAGGAAGAAAGTCTGGCACACAGCCTGTTCTTCAAGGCTGGAGATGGGAGCTGCTGGGTTGGGGAGCATGGGCAGTAAAGAGGGTCTCTCTCACACGTTCTGGACGCTATGCTTTCTGAAGCACTGATGCATAAAACACACAGGCTATACAAACAAAAGTGTAGACAGTACTCCTATGTAAGTATGAAATGTGTAACTCTCATTGCTTCATATTTGGAAAATAATAGCAAATGTGTTTTCCATCAATTGATATACAGATATTTTATTTGGTCAAGTTTCATCCTCTAGATTATTAGGTGTTAGAAAATTTCTATAGCATAGAAAACTCTATGAAAGAGGATTTCAACTATTATTTAACTGTTCTGCAGTTTCATAATAAAGTTACTCTCTGAGCCTCTTTACACATTTATCAGCCTTGACTTAGGTACTCCCAAAATTCTAGAATCCCTCCTGGAGATCCTTTACTTTTGCATCTCTAGGTTTAAAAATTCCAATTGTTTCTAACACCTACATACATTTTATCACCTTTACTCAACTCCGAAACTTTACTTCATTAATGTGTATGGATAATGTTCTATTCCGTCACATCTTATTAAGAACTAATGAAGCTCTTCTAGACTTAATTTTAGGATTCAGTGGCTGTCTAGATTTTCTTGTATCAGCATTCACTTCTGTCATCACATGCCTTGGTAATTTCTCCTTCTCACTGCAGCACATTTTGTGACTAACGATTGCCTCGAGCCTTCCTCCCTCTGCAAGATTCTGCTCCAGCCCCAGCAGACACGGTCCGCACACCTTCCAGACATTGTTGTCCTACTGCAGGAACTAAGGTTAGTCCATACATTCGATCTCAGCCTACACTCACCCGGAGGAGAACCAGCCTGTGAGTGAACCCTGTTATTGCACCAGACACATTCCCTCTCATTCTTTTTCATTTTGATCTTTTGCTGTTTTCAATCGCTGTTTTAAGAACACACTATATCTCCTGTGGGGAATGAATTCAATACAACGAGAATAATTAAGTACATTTTCAGGGTTGTAGGGTTTTAAATTCTATGTCCTAACATTGATTTTCTGTCTAGTAAAAGGAAGTAATGATGACAATAATAATAGTAGCACCAATAGCAACAACAGCATTTACAACACCATTGATTACAAAGTGTTAGGGAAAAACTTAGAAGCCTGTTACTATAGGGTGAGTGGATTTCAAGTCCTAACCAACTTTTTACCTTCCATTTATTTTCATATAGGCACTAACTGTTGAAGACAATATAACCTAAGAAGATTTACAAAAAGTGATGCCTTTCTCTGAGGGAAAAGGAGACATTGTGACAATTTTTTGCAAAGTATCCCAAATCCAGTGACTCTTTCTGCAACCTATTGTTTCCTCCTAATCTTTCAATATCAAGTTGCAGCAGAAATTTGTTATTAGTTGGCCTGTTTTTCCGAAGTTGTCTTTACTAAAAATAGTTCATTCAGAAGTTTCCACCCACTTTATGGAAATGAACTGCAAGTCAACTCAGATATTTAAAACACGGGAGAAGAAAGGCTTCCATAGCCCTGCCAGGGTGAGTCATGGATTCACTCACCTGATAATCACCTCTTAATGAGTCAGTGCAACTTCTGCATATTGCTTAAAGTTAAAGATTTTGTAAGCTAAGGGCTAAAAAGCATTCCAAGTAAATATGCATAATTAATATGTTTAGAAGATTCTTATGGTTTAATACATTGTATTAATTTCTCTATGGCATTAATTTCATAAGTTTACTTGCAACCTCATCCTCATCTATGTGCATTTGTTACTGTTATATAAATACCCTTTCTAAAGTTCTCTGTTGGGGCCAGCAGGTAGCATGATGGCTAAGGCACTTGACTCTTACATATCCGATAGTGGTTTGAATCCCGGACCTGGTGGCTTAAAATCATGCTAGGTGCTTGCATGTGCACGCTCAAAATCCTGAGAGGTGAATGGTGGAGAAGGGATTGTGGTGTGGCTGTCCTCAACCCACTGCCTCCCCTGAGGGTGATTTCTCATTTTCCATCTCTCTGTCTTTTGCAAGCATGCGTACACTAGAACAAAAACAAAACAAAGCAAAAACTCTTGACAATAATATGTGTGACATTATACTTGATTTGATTGTCATGCACTATGTGCATACTTTGAAAACCATACTGTTTGCTATAGTGATGCATAGTGATTAAATATGAATAAGAAATTATAAAAATCAGACAAACCCTTCATACTATCTCAAATATTCCAGGAGATAGTTTTTTCAAAAGCATTCTGGAGTCTTAGTTCACCAGTTTCAAAGGGTTCAATATAAGCAATTAGTGTGAATCCTAATTAAATTCTACAAAACTGATCCTCTTTTTCTCCCTCAGTCTATTAACTATAGTTACAAGAAGGAAAAATAAATTTTTCTTGAACTCTGTGGCCTGTGTACTATCACTCTCGAACAAGTGGGCTTGATATTAAATCCTTCAAAAAACACTGTGCTATGTGCAATGGCGAGCCATTAGGATGTAGAGGAAAACATTTATTTTCCAGATGTTTCTGCATATTCATGATAGATTTAATGAAATCTGTTTTGAATTCCCTTAATAGCTACAAGTGTCCTTCTTGTCTGGACTTAATCAGGAACTATGAATATAGTTAGTTGGTTAGCAAAAATCAAGTCTGTGATGTGTCCTGGAAAATGATGATGTACTTAGAAACAGAGATGTATTGGGAGCAATGAACCAGGTAGAGAAGGAGAAGCACCTACCAAAACATCTTAGCTGCTGGATATCTAAACGTGGGAAGAGGGAAGCTTCTGGTACATATTTTATAGTGTTCTCTGATGATGTGTCAGTTACTAACAGCTCAATAATGCTACTAAACAATGAAGCACATATTTCAGTGATTAACAAAATAAACATTAAATTTTCTCACGTGTCTGAGAGACATCTGGGCGAGTCTGTTGCCCTGGCTGTACATGGCAGGTCATGGCTGGCTTTCCCTGTGTTAGCAGACAACTGGTGGGTGAGGCAAGTGCAGGCTGACTGGGGGTGACTCATCTCTGCTCCCTGGCCTCTCAATGGCTTACCAATTAGTCTTAGTTTTTCTCATGTTAAACCAGGGTCCAAGGAATGAAGTGGAGCTACTCGAGACTTGTGAAGCTTCATCTAAGAATACCTCTTAATGAGTCAGTGCAACTTCTGCATATTGCTTAAAGTTAAAGATTTTGTAAGCTAAGGGCTAAAAAGCATTCCAAGTAAATATGCATAATTAATATGTTTAGAAGATTCTTATGGTTTAATACATTGTATTAATTTCTCTATGGCATTAATTTCATAAGTTTACTTGCAACCTCATCCTCATCTATGTGCATTTGTTACTGTTATATAAATACCCTTTCTAAAGTTCTCTGTTGGGGCCAGCAGGTAGCATGATGGCTAAGGCACTTGACTCTTACATATCCGATAGTGGTTTGAATCCCGGACCTGGTGGCTTAAAATCATGCTAGGTGCTTGCATGTGCACGCTCAAAATCCTGAGAGGTGAATGGTGGAGAAGGGATTGTGGTGTGGCTGTCCTCAACCCACTGCCTCCCCTGAGGGTGATTTCTCATTTTCCATCTCTCTGTCTTTTGCAAGCATGCGTACACTAGAACAAAAACAAAACAAAGCAAAAACTCTTGACAATAATATGTGTGACATTATACTTGATTTGATTGTCATGCACTATGTGCATACTTTGAAAACCATACTGTTTGCTATAGTGATGCATAGTGATTAAATATGAATAAGAAATTATAAAAATCAGACAAACCCTTCATACTATCTCAAATATTCCAGGAGATAGTTTTTTCAAAAGCATTCTGGAGTCTTAGTTCACCAGTTTCAAAGGGTTCAATATAAGCAATTAGTGTGAATCCTAATTAAATTCTACAAAACTGATCCTCTTTTTCTCCCTCAGTCTATTAACTATAGTTACAAGAAGGAAAAATAAATTTTTCTTGAACTCTGTGGCCTGTGTACTATCACTCTCGAACAAGTGGGCTTGATATTAAATCCTTCAAAAAACACTGTGCTATGTGCAATGGCGAGCCATTAGGATGTAGAGGAAAACATTTATTTTCCAGATGTTTCTGCATATTCATGATAGATTTAATGAAATCTGTTTTGAATTCCCTTAATAGCTACAAGTGTCCTTCTTGTCTGGACTTAATCAGGAACTATGAATATAGTTAGTTGGTTAGCAAAAATCAAGTCTGTGATGTGTCCTGGAAAATGATGATGTACTTAGAAACAGAGATGTATTGGGAGCAATGAACCAGGTAGAGAAGGAGAAGCACCTACCAAAACATCTTAGCTGCTGGATATCTAAACGTGGGAAGAGGGAAGCTTCTGGTACATATTTTATAGTGTTCTCTGATGATGTGTCAGTTACTAACAGCTCAATAATGCTACTAAACAATGAAGCACATATTTCAGTGATTAACAAAATAAACATTAAATTTTCTCACGTGTCTGAGAGACATCTGGGCGAGTCTGTTGCCCTGGCTGTACATGGCAGGTCATGGCTGGCTTTCCCTGTGTTAGCAGACAACTGGTGGGTGAGGCAAGTGCAGGCTGACTGGGGGTGACTCATCTCTGCTCCCTGGCCTCTCAATGGCTTACCAATTAGTCTTAGTTTTTCTCATGTTAAACCAGGGTCCAAGGAATGAAGTGGAGCTACTCGAGACTTGTGAAGCTTCATCTAAGAATAAGTCTAAGTGACCTCTCTGCATTCTATTGGCCAAAGCAAGACAAGCTCAGCCTAGACACCAGGTTAGTCCAACAGCCTCTTCTTCATGTGAGGAGCTATAAAATGTCACTTTGCATATGAAGTTAACATAAGAAAGAGTGAAGAATTATGGTCATTTTTTTGCAATTAGAACACCACAAATTTTTATTGAAAATCATCTACATAGCTATACCTTTATTAAATACATATCTCTATTAAATTATCAAAAAAAATATATATATATATACTCTATCTATATTTTATGGTAGATATTGTGCAAGTGAGAGAGAGCACAGCCCAAACAGGACCCAGTCATGCCACAAGCCCTTTTCCCCAGTTCTCCAACTCTTTGGAATCTTGGGTGCCTATAGGCACAGCCATTGTGTTTCCAGATTGATCTGTGGTCTGAATCCATGGCCAGCCCTGTGTCTTCTAGCACAGCAGTTTAGCATGCTATAGACTATACCACCTGGGCTGGGATTCTGTATCTGTTTTTGATGTTATAATTGCTCCCTAATCCAGAGAAAAAAGAAATAGAATGTAACAATCTCTACTTCTGGGAGACCTTGTGATTGTAAGTGAATGAGGGGTCAGAGGGTGGCATGGTGGTTAAGGTGGCCACATGGCTGACTGCACAGTTTGAGTTCTGAATTTGGTGACTTGGAAAACATACTAGGCACGCCCAAAATCCTGAAAAGAGAAATAGAGGAGAAGGGATTACGGTGTGACTTTCTTCTGGGGGGGGGGGCGCTTTCTCACTTTCCTTCTCTCTCTCTCTCTCTTTCCTGTGAGTGTATGCACCCTCTAACAAATTAAAAATAAGTAAAGGAGATTATGATCAGAGGGTAACAGATATCAAAAGAATGAAATGGAAAAATGAAAAATGGATCTATATTCTGCACATATCATAGGAAAATACGCTTTAAAATATTAAACTTTTGGACCTTCCCTATAGCCTAGTGATTAAGGGAACTGACCGCACAATACTGACGACATGGTTTGAATCAGCCCCAGCAGCTTGAGAAACACTTCAGGCATATGTACATGGGTGTGCGTCCCAAATCCCAACAAGGAGAAATGGAGAAGGATCTGTAGTAGCAACCCCTATCTGGGGTTCTCTCTCTCTCTCTCTAGCTAGTACATGCATTTTCTGGCATTAAACAAAGTAATTAGTTACAAAATACTAAACTTTTATTCAGCAGTTTAGAAATGCACAAGGAGTGACTAGGAAGAGAGTGAAGACAGGTCTTCAGCCCACAGGGACTATCGCACAGCTGCCAGTGGCAGGAGGTGATTCAGTTTCTGCGTGCTCCCAGAAGGGGTAAGTCAGCTGGGCCAACAGGGGAGTCACTCTGCAGGGTGGGGTTGAGCTGGCCCCATCGGAGGAAACTCCAGGTGCATCATAATTACTGGGTGCCAGAAAGTGCCTATATCTTGGGACCAGCAGTTAGTATAATGGCTATGTTGCTGGACTCCCACGTAGTCGACCGCAGTTCACGTCCCAGACCCGGTGGCTTAAAACTCACGCCGGGCACGTGTGCGTGCGTGCCCAAGATCCCAAGAGGAGAATGGAGGAGAAGGGATTGCAGTGTGGCCATCCCCCCTGGGGGGTGATTTCCTGCTTTCTGTCTCTCTGTCTCTCTCTGTCTGTCTGGCGAGCTCACGCAGTCTATAGCAAAAAGCTCTTAAAAAAAAAAAGAAAAGAAAAGAAAAAAGGAAAAAAAAGAAAGAAAAGAAAGTGCCTAAATCTGAGCTCAGAATGCTTGGTCCCATCCATTTGGTGTAGTGGATAATTCTACTTAATGATTATTCTGCTCTATCTTCTTGTCCTAGCGTTCTAGATATTCTAAATATGTGCTTTCTGGGGTGAAGGGGGAGCTTCAAACAGAAACTTGCATAGCACAAAAAGTAAAAAATAATGAATTGAACCTACACTTAAGGACTGTAAAATCACCTAATAAAGTTCCATGTCTGAAATCAACATTAAAACATACATACTGACTTGTGGTTGTCTATCGAACATGAAGGAATTTTGAAAGATCAGGTGGCGGCAATAAGGCAGGCTTGTGCCTTTGATTTGACTCATGCCAAGGCCATCACCAGCCATGAGCTTCACGAACAGAAGAGTCTGTGAGGGACATGACAGTGCATTTTCCAATCCTGGTCATGATGATATCCTCCATTCTACATGTTCTAAATGCAAGGTGGCCCCATCTGCCGACTTGAACAAGTGGAATCTGATTGCTCTTCTTCTGACGCTTGACTGGCCTGTGTAGCTTGGTTTATAGGGAAGCGAGGTCATGTGACTCTCAGGCTGGGCAGGAAAAGGCCTGTAGCTTCCACCCTGTTTTGGAATTTTGAATCTGTAGATGCCCTCAGGGTCCAGGCCATGCAGAAGTGCCATGTTCAGGAGTCCCATCCAAGCTGCTTATACCTTCTCCCAGCTCGGGACCCAGGCAGATGCATGTGGAAGCTTCCAGATGAGTACAGTTAGTGGATTGTGCAATGTCCCCTAATGACCCTAACATCATGAGCTTCATGAAGTCTCAGATATCATGGAGTAGACACAAAAGTAAAAATTTAGAGGTCAGTGGTGGCGTAGTGGTAGAACATGACCCTCTTCAAATCATATGGAAACATTTCTGGTTCAAGCCTGGAGATCTCCCCAAGTACACCAGGCATGTGTGTGTCCAGGATTCAGGGCTGGTGGGAGGCTGGGGTAGATGTGGTATCAAGATCATGTTGAAGGTGTTCTCTCTCTCTCTGTATGTGTCTTCCTCATGGAAGAAATGCATAAATAAACTTAAAGAAAAACTAAACTCTAAATTTCTGGTCCACAGACTCCATGAACAAAAGGAAATAATTGTTCCCTTACAATGCTCAATTTATTAGGATGCTTCATTATATTGAAATGCATAATCAGACCAAGGAACAGGCATTTTACTGTGTAAGTGCTGAAGACTCAGGAGACACAGCACAAGCCACAAGCAGACTAGTCACCTCTGCCTCATCTCCTTGAGAACATCAAAATATGTCACTGCATTGAGGGGTCATGGCCGGGGTGGGGCAGGCAGAGAGGGAGGACAAATATCTGAGAAGAAAGAAAGAAGACTGGTAATACATCTTGCACATTGAATTGATTGCCTTTTCAGAAATGACTGAAAAACACTAAAACTGGAAGATATTAGAATAGACTTAATATTTTAATCCACCCTCCACCCTTCAATCAATGAAGTCCTTAAGTCAGACAAGAATCATCTTACAAAAGAGAAACAGCTATGTTTATTGCACTAATCAACTTGTAGAATTAAATGTTGACTCTAGCCATTTATTCAATGAAGACAACCTAGTTAATTTGTAGAGGCTTTGGTGTTGTGAGAATTGAACTAAAGCGTGAATGGCATTTGCAATTGTCGTTAAAACTGAACATTTTTATTCATTGAACTGCACTGAAAATTAGAAATTTAAGATAAATGATCTGAAGATGTGCTGCTTCCTATATTACCTTAAGATGATTTGTTTTCTTAATGTTTCAGGCTCTGAAGCAAGTGACACCATATGAATTTCAGATTTACAGAAAGCTCCTCTCATTCATTTGGGCCAACCATGTCCCTGCTGTGGATTCACTTTGCATGCGTAGCATCTGCATTCGTGCCCTTTCATCTGCAAAATGAATGTGATATGAGGGAAAAACAAAACAACTCTGTCAAGCACAAATCAGCGTCATTTGGAAGGGCAGCATCTTGACATCTACTCGAAAGAAGAGAAAATCATGAAAATAAGTCATAAGAAAAATGAGCAAGGTGGATAAATGTGCAATGGAAATATGATGTTTTAGCTATGTTGCTTCACTTGATTTATGGTGCAAGGTTTCAGTAAATATGTGTATAATTTTGTTGAATGTTTTCCCAAGTAAATGCCTCATTGAGACCAGAGGCAGAATTACTTAAGAATTAGTGAGCCGTGATCCTCTCAGGCGTGGATGATCAAGTATGGCTAAGAGATGGTGTGTGAGCTCTCTGTGGAAGCCCAGGGCTGGGTGAGATATTCATGCTCCTTTGTCCATATTACAAGGTGCTGCAGCGGCAAGAGAGACATCTCAGCCCATGTGGGTGTGTGCGCGTCTTTGAGCCTGTGTGATTGCTCACGTCAGGAGGAACTGACATATTTGATTCTTCGCTAAGTTTTAATCTTAGATCAGACAGGTAATATTAATAAAGGATATTTGCAAAGACACAGGACGATTTTGTTTTATAAAAAAGAACGCCTCAGTGGAAACTGAGGGAAGTGCAGCAGGATGGACAGACGCTGTATTCACTAAGCTTTACCATGCTGGGAGGCCCGCTGGTCTCAGGATCTAACCAAAACTCTTTCGTAGATTTCTGACAGTCTCATTTTCTAGTACGGGACACGTTTATTTTTAAATGTTATGGAAAATACTTTGTTTTTAGCAATGCAACATCATTTTAATTCAACAAGATAAGAAATGGGCTCCTTCTTTTGTTTTAAATTGACTTAAGGTGGGTGTGCTTTCCATAGATAGAGCTAGAAAGAGAGAGGAAGAGAAAGCATTCCTTCTTAGGGTACGGTCACCATGAAATCCCTTCTCTCATTTCCTTGTTCTGTTAGGATGTGAGCACATAAGTACATGAACCTGAAATGTTTTTCAAGCCACCGGGAATAAGCTTTGAACTGGAATCAGCCATATGGGATCCTTAACTATCAGGCTACAGGGCCAGCCCTGGTCTTATCTTCTTTCATAAAAGCAATAATGAAAATAATAACACTACATCATAATTGCTTTGTGACTTCATACCTACACATACTCTCCTCAATTGATTTGTTACCAAACTTCCAAGACAGACAGAACAATCTTAAAGCAGCGAGTGGAATATCAGAGAGAAGGAGATTTAAAGCCTTTTCTGTCAACTGCTCATTTAGAACAAGACTGTAGGTGTATGAATCGGTTTGCAGGACACTTGATACTATTTCTAGTGCCATGTTTTAATGACCTTAAGTGAAGCCACCATAGTATTGTTTGTGTCTTTTGTTTCCTCGTATATAAAACATGGATCACAAAACACTATGGTTCTGCATGACACTCTATTTAGTAGTTACATACAAAGATAGATAATACAACACAAACATCTGAAAACATTTGAAAACAAGTTGTAATTATAAACCATCTGTGACAGACGGCTGAGTTGACGATATATTTTCTTACATTGGTAGATGTTTTCTGACGACCTAGAGGATGAAGAGTACAAAGTAAGAGTCTCAGACTGGATCCACAATTACTAGACTTAAATTCTAACTCAGCTGTTTGTGGACACAAGTGACTCTGCAGTTTTGTGCCTGATGTCCCTTCTCTGTAGAATAGGAGATAACCGTGTACAACCGACAGAGCAATGTGAAGATGAAATGAGTCGATGCAGGGTAATTAGAGGAGGGCTAATGCTGGGTAACCTTTATATAAAAGTGTGTTATTGTCAAATGCTGGCAAATACATTCATAGCAACGGCCCTATCTTGAATTCTCATGAATAACTTATTCATTTATACAAATAATGAGTTTTCATTTTACTTTGCCTTGCTATTTTTCTTTTACATAATAAATTTCCTTGAGTTGTACTTTTACATCTAGTCACTTGTTTTGGCCATTTTGAAAGCAATTGGTTTGTTGATAAGATGGAAGTGCTCGTTTTCCTTTGACTAAACAGTATAATAACGCTTTCACTTACGATTTCGATGCGCTATATGAACGCTGTTATTCTGATGTCATTTGATAGTGTCTACCTTTGCATGTGAGATAGGTAGTATATAGTTGGGAAGAATCGTTCAGGGGAGAAGAGAGTCTCTAGAAATAAAGGTGAAATAGCCACAGAGAATGAGCCAAGCCATGTAGCGTCTTATACTGTCTCAAAAGATTTTCAAAGGCAGATGAAAATTGACGCCTGCATGTCTAACATATAATGTGACTTGCAACAAGCTCAAAATAATTTTTAAAATTTAATTACTTGATTTGTTAAGAATCTCCAAGTGTGAGGAAGTCGGGCCAGATTTTTCATTCTACTTCATAATGCCTTTGCATTCATATAAATAGTGCATCAATTTATATAACATGAAATGAGGAGGCACTGTTTATCGCAAGCTTATAGAAAGCCTGGCTTGAGAAAGAAACAGGTATATGTTGACATTTCTAACATCTTAAATATTCACTAAGGTGTGTGTGTATGTGTGTGTGCATGCATGGTTTACCTAGAACAAGTCAGGGGGACTTCAAAAAGTAAATGAAAAAAAATCCAATTAAAATACAAGTTTATTTTGGTGCAAAAATTTTTTGAAATCCATGCATGGTTTTCTCATCATTTGCATTTTCATGAACTTTTTAAAGAAACAACTTGATTATAGATTTTGGCAACTACCTACTAAACTGAATTTTCTTAACAGATTCTTTCCTTTAATTTTCTTATTTAATTAAAAAAGAAAAATTTACTTTGTTTATGTTCTATAATGTCTCTTTAATTTTAATAAAACATTTAAGGTGCTATTTGAAACCAAATTGATTGAAGCCATATGGTGTGGGCAGCTTTTTCTGAATTCATTATTTCCATACTTGAACAGGATAGAGTAGAGAGGTTTGGATAAAGGCCAAGTAACAATAAATTTCTCACATTTTTGTTGACTCACCTAGTTTACAAACTTTAAAACATTGTGAGCATTGCCAAAGAAATAGTGTTTTCTCTAAATATTGAATAAATGATAGAAAGTAAATAAGAACAAAGTGATTTAATCTAAGCATAGGAAAACAAGACAAGTAGAGACCCTATTAAATACTGTAATATATTTTAAAAACACCAATCACACTTACTAACATTTAGAACTTATCACATTAGTGAGTTGACAATTCCTTTATTTTATATTAATTAATAACATACAGTATTATTAAATATATTAACAATTTGCTATTTCTAAAAAATTAGATTATGTTAAGTAAAAAAAAAATACTTTGACATTTGTAAATTTCAGTAGATACACCAAGTTTTGGATGTCAGTAAACTACATTGATCATCAGACAATGTTTTTACAATTAAGGGACTGTACTTGTTTCTTTTTCTTTTTTTGCGAGAGATTTTTGCTAAAAGATGTGTGCTCCCACTAGAGAAACAGAGAGAGAGATAGAGAGACAGAAAGCAAGAGATCACCCTTCAGGGGGATGGCCATGCCACAAATCCTTCTCCATTTGCCTTTCAGGATTTCGGGCATGCATGCACACATACCCAGTGTGAGTTTTAAGCATGTAGGTCTGGAACTTGAACTGCAGTTGGCCTTATGGAAGTCCAGTGCCTTAACCAGTGCTGGCCCCAAGAGACTATTAAACAAACAATGTCCCATGTGCACGTGACCACTGAGGGCTCAAAATGTGGCTAGTGTGACTGAAGAGCTAAATTCTTAATGTCATTTAATGAAAATGCTAAGAACTACACATGGCCAGTGGGTACTGTATTGGACAGCAGTGGGTTTGAGACTGGCCTGTAACAGGCTAAGACATGAATAAGAAAGTGGTTGCTGTGACCCAGACCAGGTAGTGAAGACCGAATTTTGTCGATGGTCTTTGATGCATTATGAGAAACTGAGTTAAAGGGATTTTTTAAAAAGAGGATGTGGGGGGACCAGCAGTTAGCGTAATTGCTATGTCACTGAACTCCCATGTAGTTGACCGCAGTTCACATCCCAGGCACTGTGGCTTAAAACTCATGCCGGGCGCGTGTGTGCACGTGCCCAAGATCCCGAGAGGAGAACAGAGGAGTAGGGATTGCGGCGTGGCCATCCCCCTAGGGGGTGATTTCTCGCTTTCTGTCTCTCTGTCTCTCTCTGCCTGTCTGGTGAGCGCATGCGCCCTATAGCAGAAAACCTCTCCAGCAGGTGGTGTGGTGGTTAAGAATGCTGGACTCCTACAGGGCTGACCATAGTTTTAGTCTCGGACCCGGCAGCTTGCTTTTTCACCTTCCTGATCTCTCTCTCTCTCTCTCTGTTCTTCTCTGGACAAATTAAAACAAATAAAGTTAAATAAAATAATTCTTAAAAAAATTAAAAAGAGGATGAGATCCACTACACTCTGGGAGCACAGGTAAATATAATGGGGTGTCATCTCAGAATACAGAAGAGCGAGTGTGGGTTAAAGAGGATTCATTGTCTCTGAGACAGAGAAGAAAAGAACAACCAAATATCAAGATGAGGGTGAACCCTGATATGTGAGAGGCACTCATGGGAAACTCATCCAAGGTAGGAGATTGCTGGGCTGATGATATAGAAGGTGGTGCATATGATCATGTCTTTGATTTGTCACTTATTGCATGAATACTTTGAAAAACTGTATTGTGTGCTGTAGAGATACACAACAATTAACTGTGAATAGGAAATCATAAATAGAAAAGAAGGAAGTCAGAAGACTGTGGTGCTACCAATTCTCAAACAGGTTCAAGGAAGTGAAGGGTTCAGAGTATAAAGTCAAAGACAGATGAGGAAAACAAGGACCAAGAAGTGTCTAGTGGCTCTGGTATGCAGATGTCACAAATAACAAAATGCCACTTGATTAGGAATATTGGATCTCTAGTGGCCAAGACTTAAGCTCTTAGTACAGGCAGGTAAACTGTCCCTCACACTTTAACCTTCAACCTTATATTAAAAGCATTACCTAACTATTATGACTCATTCTTTCATATAAACATCTCTCAAATGAATTTGAGTTACCTCTTATTAGAAAATATACCAAATATTCATCAGAAGAGAAAAACTAGAAATCACTTAAATAAAGAAGTCTTATTTTTTATTTGTCTAAAGGGAGAATGTATTCATTGTTGCTACTTTTCAAAATGGATTTTATTATTTTGAACCTATGCATTGTATTTCTTCTGTATATCTGCAAACCCAGAGAGAAAACATTTCTTGTCCTCAGGATCATAAAAGCTAATTATCATGGCAGGGTTAGAGCTGCATTCCAATCCAAGTGGTTTAGATACTCTTGTCAAATCTAGCTGAAGTAATTGCAAGGCATACTCTTTAAGCATGTTTAAAATTCCTGACTGGGCTGTAATGACTCCTGGCTATCTCTTTACCAACTGGGCTCAGGGCTGCTGTGGCTCCTCAGGGCTCCTGGGACTTGCCAATGCTCCATAACAAGTCTCTACCGTTATACAGAGGGGAATACGGGCATGAGTTAAATAGTAGTAACTATGCATCATATTGTCACTTCTGGCCCTCTCCTCAGAGGCTCAGGATGACCAAAGAGGATAGCCCTGTTCACAGGAAGAGCAGAGCGATCTCATTCTAAAAGTCATCTTTCTGCTTTGGTGCCATGCAGCATTTCCCCTGAACCTTGTTGATGGGGTCAGTCTGATTGTATCACCAGCTCTCAAGTAAATGAAAATGTCTGTGAGCTTTTGGAAAAACTGTCATACTGTCACAACCAAGGGCAAAGGGAAAGGGAAAAACAATCAGATGTGGTTTAGCAAAGCACCAATTAAACTGGAACATTGGTCAATTTATTAACTTCTAACTCCAAATTGTAGTTTCTAGATATTATTTCCTACTTAAAGGGACAAGGGGATCTTGGAGAAATGACCACTTTAAGATTTTGGGAGGAAATGCACAAAATGAGCCCAGAACAGGTTGTTATTCCAAAAATCAAGGTAGCTATCAAAGACAGACGGGGTCAAGACTATCAGGGCCATGTCAGTGGAACTTGACCATCAATAAAGACTGTGATCCCCGTGGGTTGAGGCACATCAGGTTTGTTTGTTTGTTTATATATATACATATATAT
>NW_006205449.1:2542796-2559363 GCF_000334495.1 Tupaia belangeri chinensis
ATATATATATATATGAATTCTATTTCAGTGCCAATAAATGCTTGATGGGCAAAGATTTCTCTTTGATGGAATTATTCACATAATAAATTAAGGAGCAATAAATGTACAATATCATTTTTAACCCCCTCATGAAATAAGAAATTTACACAGATTTGGTCAATGTTCATTAACGTCATGAAACAAATATTTTTTGTCCCCAAAGAATATACACAAAGCTGTCTGTATTCATTTCTAACAAATAGAGAGCAGCAAATGGCATAATGATTATGTTGCTGGACTCCCATGCAGTCAACTGTGGTTCGAGTCCTGGACCTGGCAGCTTAAAATCCACGCTGGGTGTGTGTGCATGCATGCCCCAAATCCCAAGAGAAGAATGGGATAAAAAGGACTGTGGTGTGGCCATCCCCTTTTGGGGATTGACTTCTCACTTTCTGCCTCTCTGTTTCTCTCTGTCTCTCTTATAAGCACACAAACTCTATATGGGAACCAGCAGTTAGCGTAATGGCTATGTCACTGGATTCCCACGTAGTCGACCACAGTTTGCTTCCCGGACCTGGTGGCTTAATACTCACGCCGGGTGCGTGTGTGTACATGCCCAAGATCCCAAGAGGAGAATGGAGGAGAAGGGATTGTAGCATGACCATCCCCCCTGGGGGGTGATTTCTCGCTTTCTGTCTCTCTGTCTGTCTCTGTCTGTCTGGCAAGCGCACATGCCCTATAGCGAAAATCTCTCAAAAAAAAAAAAAAAAGAAAAAGAAAATACAAACTCTATAATGAATATCTCTCTTAAAAAATAATAAAATTTCCAACAAAGGAATCTGAATCTGAGCAAGTGTCTATTCTAGTTTGCCAATTTCCTGGAAATACAGAAAGGAGAGGAATAGAGGAATAAGAAAATAACCCCACTGTGATACAATGGGCAGAGTTCAGGTTGGGAGACATTCCATAGAACAAATAAATTGTGGGCAACAAAAAAAAAATGAAAATGAAATTTAAGAGAGAGGAGTGCTCTACATTGAAAATATTCGAAGGAACTGTTAGACATCTCAAACAATGGACATTATATAGATCTTGATTCAAACAGTATAAAATAAATTTTTGTGCTTGGGAAAATTCAAACACTGAATAGTTATAGGTATTGTGGAGTGGAGTGAATTAATACTAATGTTAGAAAAATTATATTTTACTTCTTTTTTTATTCCTTCTAGAAAAACAACTATATGTTATAAGTTTGAAATGTTATGATGTCCGAAATTAAAAGTATTTGGTGGAGGGGCAAAAAAAGATCTGATTTCCTGGAAATACAGAAAGGAGAGGGCTAAGTTAAATAACCCCACGATGGGGGTGTATGTTATTAGCGTTTTACATTCAGTCATCCACACCTGCCCAGTCAAAGCTCTTAAAGGTTATACTTGGAATAATTATATGGTTGTAAAAGATCCAGGTTAATATGAATGGAGAACACTGCATCTACACTTTCATTTGTATATGCAAAACATCTCTTACATGTATTTAATAAGAGATCTTCTTTTGTTCATAATTTGAATTTTGGTCTTTAATACCCATGTGGTTTCTAAACCACCGTAATCTTTTGTGTCTGAATTTTCTTGCAGTGTGAACACTGACATTTATTTTTATTCATGTTATTTTGTCAGTAATGTAAAGATGACTTAGTTTTGAACCTATGTTAGATTTTCAGATGTTCTGCTTTGGTTTTCTGTTTTTGTTTATATGTGGCCAACTTTGTCAAATTCTACAATTTCTCTGGATAACAGGTCATGAATTCTTGATAACTTCTACATTCCTTAGTAATCAAATTCTTCTCTTAGAGAGCATTGGGTTTATATTTACACTACTTGGCAAATTGACACTTCTATAATTCAGTCACTAAACAGAACAGATTTACTCAAAACTCTCTGACTTTTCTCCTTTTTCTGACTGCTTGCTTTCCCACTCTCTGAAAAAGTCATTTCAACTGTAATAAACCTTCTAATTGTCATCCTCCTGAGCAGTTGACTGAATCTCAGCAGATGACTGTGGTTGCCACTTGATCAAGGAAATAAAGTTATTGTATGGTGGGACCGGCAGATGGTAAAATTGTCATGTTGTTGGACTCCCATATAGTCAGCCGTGGTTCAAGTCCTGAATCTGAGGCTTAAAACTCATTCTGGGTGTGTATGTGAGTGCATGCCCAAACCTGAGAAGAGGAGGGAGGAGAAGGGATTGTGGCATGGCTACCCTCCATGGGGGATGATTTCTCGCTTTCTGTCTTTCTCTGTCTTCCAGCGAGTGCATGCCCCCTATAGCAAAAATCTCTCTCAAAATTAAAAAAAAAAAAATTATTGTGTGGAAACTCCACTAACTTTCCTGCATCATTAGGTAAATATAAATATCTGGCGTCTATCTTTTCTCTTCCCATTGCTCCTTTTTATTTATAAATAATGGAAACCAGTGCTTCCTGTAAGAACTACTCTATTCATGCTTTTAAAATAAAATGATCTTATTATTTATTTCAAGTTTTGGGCTTTCTCCATTTAGCTTTTCAATCCATCTTAGCTTTTCTATCCATCAATCTCTTGTATTTTAAAAACAAAATGAAACAAAATGAAGCTCCCAAAATGTCCTAAGACCCCACTATTTCTCTTCGTCTAAGCGAAGTCAAACCTCTTCAAAGAAATGACTGTATCTTCCAGCTCATTTTTATCACTTGACAGGGCTCCTGATTCAGTTCTGAGCTACATTTCTTATGTTACTTGCTCTTGGGCAACTTTATACATCTAGAGCCTCAGTTTCTGGCATTCAGAATATTCCTTACTTTATAATTTTTGCTGAGATACTATTCTGAACTCTGGGTATGTCTTTCCAATAACTATTCTCGTGAATGTCTTGGGAGCATCTCCACCTCAGTATGCGGAAATGGAACTCACAATGTTTTCCCAACAGGCTTAAGACCCTGCAAATGTCCCTACATATTTTCTTAGCCTCCTTTATTCATCATCTCATCAAATTGTTTGTCTTAATTAGTTAAAAGTGGTTTTCTTTATATTCATTCATCTATAGGAATTTCTATTGTAAATGTGAAATAGCTGTAAAAGTCAAAATTGAATTATTTTCTGATTAAATAGAATTATCTTGATAACTTTATACTTTACTAGTGGGTTAGATGGTAGGGATTTTTTTTTTTTTTTGAGAGGTTTTCGCTATAGGGCGCATGTGCTCACCAGACAGACAGAGACAGACAGAAAGCGAGAAATCACCCCCCAGGGGGGATGGTCACGCCGCAATCCCTTCTCCTCCATTCTCCTCTCTGGATCTTGGGCACGCACGCACATGCACCTGGCGTGAGTTTTAAGCCACCGGGTCCGGGACGCGAACCGTGGTCGACTATGTGGGAGTCCAGCGACATAGCCATTATGCTAACTGCTGGTTCCCGGGATTTTATTTTTGAACAGCTGAATTTGATTTATGTCATTCACAAAGTGACACATTGCATCTAGCTAATATTAATCATAAAAAACTATATTCTTATCTTTGGCTTTCATCAATAAGAAAAATCTTCTTTTCTAAATTGATTTCTTCTGTAAGTTACTGAATATAGCCAAGAGCTACATTATTTTTAACTGTACCTATCAGAAAAATGCAAAAAAAAAAAAAAAAAAAAAAAGTCAAGCTTGGGTCTTCTATACTTGGCCCCTTGAAATTTCCTGAAGGTTAAAGTTTCTTCTTTTGTCTCCAGATAACTGAGAATAGATGAAAGCAAACTCCTATTAACTGGCAAAAAATCACAAGTTCAACTAACACAATGATAGACTTTCCTTTTTTATGTATATAATTTTTTTATTTCAATTTTTTTATACATTTAATCACATATGTCACTAAGCTTGCAAACTGAATATTCCAACATGTATACATTTCTCACCAGTCCAGATGAGGATACTATGCAAGTTATCTTCAACAGATAATAACCCATTTCTTTGTCCCATAAATGCCTTGCCTCTCTGTTTTTCTCCTAATGCCCTTCCTCAGACTTTTCTCCTTCACCCACCCTCGTCCCACACTGTATCTGGTATTTATAACCATTTCCTATGTTTCTATATCCTCTAGTCATTCAGTTTAGGCCATAGAGTGCAGACACTCAGTGTATATTAGAGTGGAGACATATAATGTCTCTCCTCCATACCCTAACTTCCATCACTCAGCAGAAAGATGCTGAACATTTTTTCATATGCCTTTTGTTTATCCATTTGTCTTCCTTAGAGAGTTTTTTTTTTTTTTTCAACTCATTCTCCCATTTTTTAATAGGATTGATCACCTTTTTTCAGGAAAGCTGGTTGAGTTCGTTATGTATTCTGGTTATCAGTCCCTTATCGGATACATAGTTTACAAAAATATTTTCCCATTCTAAGAGCTATTGATTCACGCTAATTACATCAGCTAATCCATTCTAGAGAGAAACAATATAAATGTAATATATGTGACACAGTCTTTAATCAAAAATCAAAACTTGTAGCTCATAGGAGAGTTCATGCTAGAAAGAATCCATACAAATATAATGAATGTGACAAGATTTTCCATCTTAGTTCAAATCTCACAAGGCATCAAAGAATTCATAGTACAGAGAAACTTTACAGATGTCATCAATGTAGCAAAGTCTTTAGTAATCATTCACCTTTTGTTAAACATCAGATAATACATGCTAGAGAAAAAGCTCACAATAAAGTCTTCAGTCAAAATTCATCCCTTGCACATCAGAAAAATTTCACTAGAGAGAAACCTTACAAGTGTAATGAATGTGGCAAAGCCTTTAGCTTAAAGTCAACACTTACTAACCATCAGTTAATTCATATGAAAGAGAAACCTTACAAATGTGATGAGTGTGATAAGGTCTTCCCTCAGATATCAAAACTTGTAGATCATTGTAGAATTCACACTAAAGAGAAACCATACAAATGTAATGAATGTGATAAGGTTTTCAACCACAAATCAATCCTTAACAAGGCATCAAAGAATTCATACTGGAGAGAAACCTTACAAATATAATGAATGTGACAAGGTTTCTGGTCATAATTCACACCTTGCAAGACATCAAAGAGTTCATACTGTAGAGAGACCTTACAAATGTAATGAATGTGACAGAGTCTTCCATATCAGTTCATATCTTAAGCTACATCAGAGAATTCATACTGGAGAGAAAGTTTACAAATATACTGAGTGTGGAAAACCTTTACTTTGAAGTCAACACTTATGAAACATAAGGTTATCCATAGTGAAGAGAAACCTTACAAATATAATGAATGTGGCAAAGCCTTTAATGATTTGTCAACTCTTACTCAGCATCAGGTAACCCATACTGGAATAAAATCTTACAAATGCAATGAATGTGTTAAGGTCTTCAGTTGAAACTCACCCCTTAAAAAACATTGGAGCATTCATACCAGAAAGAAGCCTTACAAGTGTAATGAATGTGGCAAATTCTTCAGTCAGACTGCACTATCATCGTCAAAGAACTCAAAGAGAAACCATAGAAGTGTAATGAGTGTGGCAAAGCCTTTTATGTGAGGTCAGCATTTATTAGTCACCAGGTCATTCATACTGGAGAGAAGCCTTATGAGTGTAATGAGTGTGGCAAGGTCTTCGTTTACAAATCATTCCTTACAAGGCATCAGAGAGTTCATACTAGAGAAAAACCTTACAAGTGTAATGAGTGTGGTAAAGCATTTACTGTGTTTTCAAGCCTAAATAGACATCAAGTAATCATAATGGAGAGAAACCGTGAAGTATAAGGAATGTGGCAATGCCTTTATTCACAATGTTATTGTTCACTGACTGATGCTGTGAAATATATAGTTGGTCTTTGTATTAAAAAAAAAAAAACAAAAAACCAAAAAACAAAAAACAAAAACTGAGGTGTGTCCTGGCATGTTCAGGAACCAAGGTGACCCAAGCTATGCTCTAAACTTCATCTTCTAGACCCCCAAAACACTTAGACTATTGAGAAGAGATTTTGTCATAGAATGACCAGAAACCATGACAGAGGCACAAGACATACGAGAAACCAAGAAAATATCTCGCCCCTAAGTAAAAAGAACAATCCTTCATCATTCACAGAAAGTACAGTGGAACTTATGGAAATGTCTGATAGAGAATTCAGAATATTCATAGTGATAAATCTAAATGAGATGCATGAGCTGAGAGATAATGAACTCCAGAAGATGGAGAAAAGAGACAATGAATTCCAGGAGGTGAGGAAGTTCTTATATAATCTGAAAGAGGAAATACACACTACAAAAAAAGAATCAAATGGAGCTATTAGAGATGAAGGCTCAATACAGAAAACCAAAACTTCCCTCGAAAGTGCTAAAAGCAGATTAGTACGTGCAGAAGATCAAATCTTGGATGTTGAAGGCAAAACCTCTGACCTAGAAAAAACAATCAAAAAGAAAAAAAAAACTGAGAAAATAACAACAAAAAAATGAGAGTACTATATGAGAAATACTAGATATCATTAAGTGCCCAAACATCTGGATAATTGGTATTCCAGAAGGTGAAGAAACTAATAAGGGCATTGATAATCTGTTCCATGAAATCTTGAAAGAAAACTTTCTAAATCTAGAGAGGCATGCAAATATGCAGACCCAAGAAATACAAAGGGCCCCTAATAGAATTAACCCAAGAAGATCTTCTCCAAGGCAAATCATAGCCAGATGAGCAAAATCCACAGACAAGGTACTAAAATTGGCAAGAGAGAAACGTCAGGTTACTTATAAAGTTTATCCCATCAGGCTAACCTCAGACCTCTCATCAGAAACAAAGTGAACAAGGAAAGAATGGGAAAATAGATTCAAAGTGTTAAGTGAAAAACAGTTTCAACCAAGAATACTGTACCTGGCAAGATTATATTTCATATTGGAAGAAAAGATAAAAAATACATTCTCTGATAAACAAAATATGAAAAAGTTTACCAACACTAGACCAGCTCTTCAAGAAGTTCTCAAAGGAGTGCTTTATCAGGAAAGCTAAAGACACACATACAGAAATAAGAGAACAAAAAGCTACCAAGAAAATGACCAACTTAATGCTAGAGACAAGAAATATCAATAATAATGTCAAATATTAACTTCCAGGATTTAAACAGAAAGATCAGACCACAGTAATACTGCAAATTCAACAGAAGAGAGGTTAATTAAGACTGAACTGATGAAATAGAATTTTATGACTTTTGAGTAAAACGTAACTGATTTTTTTTTCTTTACTATGCTTTGTTTTCCTAACTTAAGAATTTTGCTTTCTTTTGAGCTGTTGATAGGTTCAGCAATTTGTTAAAATGTTTTTTCTTCTCATTTGTTTCTCTCAGTGGGAACATAAACTTTTCTCCCTTCCTGACTCCTCTGAAATTGGAAAATATTTGTGAGTATTCTTATTTTGTGGCAGTATGGTTATTTGGATAAGTTCAATAATAACTTTACCTCGAATCAGAAATTGATAATACTTGTTATTGGATGGGGCTATGACTGGAATGTCTATCTGAAAATTAAACCATAAAACTATGGAACTAAGGTAGATCTCAAGCAAGCCAACAGAAGCTCTTGGAAAGATGGTCTGGTACCATAAACAGTTTTGACTGGCAGAGAGGAATACAGAAGCTATATTAAAGAATTTATACCATAAAATAACCTGGACTTTTCCAGCCCTGCATTACTGTAATCAGTAGAGATTGTAAAAGAGAAGCCAGAACCAGAGGATTACCTTAAAGAAGACTTTGAAGGGAGAAAAAGAGACTGATCTTTGCTAGCAGATGGCATATCACAGAATATTTGGTAGGCAGGGCTGAATTGAGAAGATTTATGTGTGAATCGTGTGCTGGGTGTTTGTTTTTCAACAGTTTGAGTAGTTGACATGTAAACATTTTCTCAAAAATATATAATACCATACTGTCTCTGTTGTTATAGCATCACAAACAAAATTATAACAAATATTTCAAACATTATCTTTAAAACTTAGTATTTTGAAATTTTGAAAGTTGTTTATTAACTGTCAAGAACTATGGAGTATGACCACATTTTTTTTGATATGTAAAGTAAATGTTTATGGGAAAATGTAAAAATAAATAAGTAAATGATAAAAAGAAAATAATGTAAGAATTCTTATGAGCATTAACCAATGGTCTTTTTTGGCCCAAAGCTTTCAGACAAAGAAAATCTCATGACCTTTACATCTACTACAAAATTACAAAAAGAATAACTGGACCCATTTAACATGTGACCCCCGTTATGAGAAGAATGAATGCACAGTCCCTCCTGAGAACAAGCTGAAACTAAGCCCCCTAACCAAGATTAAAAGCCTGCCACCTTAGTTCATCTTTTGCAACACACTTTTCAGGACTCCTCCCTGCCTGGAAGCTGCTGTCTCTATCACTAAACTCCCCTTTGCCTATCCCCTCTCTGTGTCTGCATCTCTATTTCTTCATGAGGATGAGGCAAAGAATAGGGTTCGCTATTGTTCCTGCATTGGATATTGGGCCCATACATCCCAACTTTCCATGTCAGTGCTGGATCCATACAGATTTCAGGTTGATTTCTGGGTCAACCTGCACATGCCTGGTGTACACACCCATGATCCTGGCTGGCTGTGGAAGCTGCAGGGGATTGTCAGTAGAGACCTATGGATGCTTATTTTTCTCTCTCTTTCTCTCCTCTATGTCCCTACATTCCGTAGACAAATAAACTTAAAAAAAAAAAAAAAGAAAAAGAAAATTAAAGGGATATGTTTGCCTTCAAAATGGTGCTGATTTATAAGAAAACTAAAAATAATGTCATCAAAGATGTCAGTAAATAGGAATCTTTATGCATACAATTTTGCATAAAACTTTCTGAAAGCAACTTGTTTCTATCTAATAAAAGCTTGTACGTCATGACTCAGAGACTTTACTTTTTTTTTTTTTTTGGAGAGGTTTTTGCTATAGGGCACATGCACTCGCCAGAAAGACAGAGACAGAGAGACAGAAAGTGAGAAATCACCCTCCAGGGGGGATGGCTATGTTGCAATCCCTTCTCCTCCATTCTCCTCTCAGGATCTTGGGCACGCATGCACATGCGCCCGGCATGAGTTTTAAGCCACCGGGTCTGGGACATGAACCGTAGTCAACTATGTGAGAGTCCAGCAACATAGCCATTATGCTAACGGCTGGTCCCTCAGCGACTTTACTTTTAAGAACCTGTCCCAAGGAAATAATTGTTTAACTGACAAATATAACAAAGTGGTTGCAATGAGACACTACAGTCTTCACTACAGCAAAACAGAGATGATCCAGAGGTTCAAAAGAACTGGATAGTTAAGAAACCATGGCATAGTTGTGTGATATGCCCACATGCATGTGGGGATAGAATGACATTTTCTGATTTGGTGAGATGTTCACAACACACTCTTAAGTAGGAAGAGAAGTCACAAATAGTATGGACAGTATTTTATTTTTTCCCATACAGAAGTTACTTGCTCTGAGTGGGTGGATGATGAGTGATTTTTCCCTTCTGATTTTAGTCCCTTTGCATATCTGTATTTTCTTGTTAAACCGTAAATGCATGATGGCTTTGCAGTAAAATGTTGGTTAAATAAATGTTTTAGAAGCTCAATTGAAATAGTCTCTTTATATGATCCAAATGGAAAACCTCTCTGATTTCCCTCCAAATCACAGACCAGAAGCAGAGCCAGATAATGGAGGAAATGCCCATCACTGCAGTTTGTTTGATACTGTGGGGTCCTTGGGGAAAGTCACGATGCATTTTTGCATAAAAAAACATGGAAAAATAGTCCACAACTTTCCCAGCACCCTAATATTATTTTTTACTGTGTAAGAGCAACCCCAGCCCATTGAGTACCTCTCTCTCTCCGCATATGAGAAAGACAAAAAATGATGAGAATAGACTGCAACATTCAAAACAGGCGGCCCCGTTATTTGTCTAACATGTTAAAGTTTTTCTTTATACTACTTGGCGGAAGTGCTAACATAACAAATACTTTCTACAGTTAAATTTATGTTAACCATGCAAATGAATAATAGTCATTCGTTAATTTAACAGGAAAATCTTGTAAAAATAAATACTTAATCAAGGTCTTGGTAATTTTTGTTTTGGATCCGTGGTGGATTTTTTGTTTGTTTTTCTCACTCTATAGCTCAAAATGTTGAAATAGATATTTGAGTAACAAAGCCTTATCCTTTTACTGTATTTAAATTTCATTAAATTATGTAAAGTCATTTATAGTCTTGGCATAAAACTTGCTGAATCATTTTTTGGCTTATTTTTGGCAGTGTGTGAGGTTTTCCCTTAACCGGCCTGACTTAGCAACATTGGCAAAAGAGTCCTTTCAGATAATTCGCTTTCTTAATACTTTATCTGGGTTTCTTTTTCCAAAAAGATGAAGTACAAATAGCATTTATTTTGATTCATCTTCACTTCAGAGATGAGAAGAGGCATATTTTCCAGCCTGGATCCTGAAACGTTTCTGGGATGTTGAATGGTCCACATTCTTAATCATCTGTTATGTCCTATGAATTAATTTCCAACAATAGTCATACAATTCTATAAGTACTTTTCAGAACATTTCACAAAGTTAAATATTCTCAATTTAGAAACCTTTATTTGCATAAGGTACTGTACAAATAGAAAGTGAGGCTATTGCAAATGACAGAAAACAGACTCAAAATGTCTTCTCTAGGGCATGAATTTTAAAATGGCAGAGTACTGATACAAAGATGATTCAGAATGAGATATAATTTACTCTTCAGTACAATTACATCAAGTGTGGCTCTGAGTCCAAAGAAAACTAGTGATATGCCCTTACAGGAAACCCACTCGTAATCCCTACCCAAACTGAACTGTATCTTCCTCCTACAGTGTGGCTAAATTCAGAGTTCTCCAGTTGAGCATAAATTCCCATTGACCTTAACTAGAATAATTTACTCTCCTCCAAATCTATTTAAAAATGTGGCCACCTAGGCCCTAAAGTCCTATGTTAGTTTTCAGCATCTTTCAGCTAAATGAGAGACCCAAATGCAAACTCTGATTCAAGGACAGTGTTCACATTTGTAAACATGTCTGGAGAATTCAGTCATGAATCCATGAGTCACCCAATGAATTACGTTTTTTTTTCTGAGCAGATATCTTCCTTTGTTTTGATAATTGAAAGTATTATAATGTTGGAAGTGATCATTATTCTCATTACGTCTTAATGAGAACAACAGGTACCTTCTGATCAGCTGGAGCTGACTTACTTACCTTTTTGGTATGATATAGCAAAGGACTCTGGTGTTCACAAAGAATAATAGCAAATACATGATTTAGGAATCCAATGACAGAGCTACTGTGAAACTTAAGCATTTATAAGCTTCTGTAACATACTGTCCTTAATATTTATGCCAATTTAATTAATTCTACTCATAATCTATTGATTTGTTAAATTCACTTTCTCAACAGAATATTAGCTTATTGGTTTGAGTCTTTGGCATGAAAAACATGAATTCTCTTTACTTACAATTTATCTATATGTATGTCATGGATGCATGTGCATGCGTGCCCAAGATCCCGAGAGGAGAATGGAGGAGAAGGGATTGCGGCATGGCCATCCTCCCAGGGTGGTGAATTCTCACTTTCTGTCTCTCTATCTCTCTCTGTCTTTCTGGTGAGCGCACACGCCCTATAGCCAAAATCTCTCAAAAAAAAAAAAAAGTGGAGTTGAACAAATTGTTCTTTAGTACATAAAACTAAATGGCTTTATACATAACAATTGGATTCAGCATTTCCAACAGGCAGTACAAAATGTGTTCTGCTTCAACATGATATAAATTGCAATATAATACTAAAATTTATACAATTATGCTAACTTGTGTTGTGAAATACATCTTATACTGAAGGTCTGATGCTTCCCACAGGAGGGGGGGAAAAATGCAGTAATATGAGCAATCGTGAAACTTTTCATTTCCAAATTCATTTTAGTAATGGCAAGATTTAAAGACAATCCTTTCACTGAAGAAGTAGGAAAAAGTTACAGGGTTGTTCTGAACACATCAGGAATAAAATTAGTCACAAGGTAAGTTTACTTTTTTACTTGGTTCTTTTAGGTAACATTTAAAAAATATTTATTTTATTATTATTATATTATAATTATTATTTTAACTTGCTATAGGGCATGTGAGCTTCTCAGAGGAAAGCCAGCCACCAGGTCCAGGACTTTGAACTGCGGTTGGCCATGTAGGAGTCCAGCGCCTTAATCACCATGCCACCTACTGGCCCCTTGGCAATGACTTTTTAAAAAACATTTTGCAAGAGGATGTGTGTGTTCTCCAGAGACAGATACAGAGAGAGGAGAAGTGAGAAAGTATCCCATGGAGGGTTGTCATGTCACAATCTCTTCATTTCTCCTTTTGGCATTTTGGGTATGCATGTTCTTAAGCCACTTTGTCTGGAACTTGAACCACAAAGTGGAATCCAACCACCTCAACCACTACAGACAACAATTTAACTTTCTGTTGTAATGAAAAATCTGGCGATTTATAATGAAGACCTGGAGAATCCCATACTTGTAGTAGTGTTCATGGAAAGCTCAACAGGTGCTGGTGTACTTCTCTCCAGCACTTAAATGATGGTGTCCTGGAAAGTGTGCTGTGCTGCAGAACCCATAAGGCCAGGCCATGGGATTTCTAATGGACACCAAGAGTGTCAAAGAATATCCCAAACAAGGATATGATGTTTGAGTGATCAATGTTTGTTCCTCCCAGCTCGCTCTGAAGATTATTAGGGATGTACATCAAGCCTCACTTCATTTCTCCTTGCTCCTAAATAGAAAGCACAGACATCATCCTCAAAATCAGGGCTACTTCCCAGTAGCACACGCTCTATAACTAAAACCTAATTTCCTTACTTTCTCCCCTCAAATCAGATACCCAAACTGAGCACCCTAACACTCGTAGGGTGATGTTCAGCACTTCTAAGCATGTATTTTTCTGCTTTGTCAAGACAATACCTCTAACAGGCTACAGTGTATTCCTAGTGGTCAGTGAGCCCTGGAATTTATCCAGATGGATTCTTAAGCTTCACATGTATGTTCGTTTGTACAAGAATAATCTTTGTGTTTTAGTAATGGAATGATGTGACTAAATTAATGCTAAACATACAGTGCTAATTTAGATGTTATTATTAAAGCCATAAGATATTAATCTCATTTATAGATAAGGAAATTCAATATCATAAAATGTATATAACCCACCCTAAATTATAAAAGCTAGATCATAAAACTGAGGTGCTCTGAGCCTTTAAACAAAGTCTGTTCTGTCTATCATATGCTCCCATAACAATAGAGAGTTTTTCTCACATACTCAACACAACTGTAATGACTTGTGAAAGGTTGTTCTTCCCTAGAAGATTGTGATGTTCAGGAAAGCAAGACTCATAACGGTCTTGCTCATTCTCCTACTCTGTATTTTCTAGAACATTGCAAAAAATGTAGTGGGTGCTTTTGAGTGGATGAATTGAGTGGATGAATTAACAGATATATGAACAAATCTGTTGAATTCCAAATCTGCATTTTTTTTTTTATAAATGCATATTTTTTTCAGTAACATAACAATACCAAATGCAGTCATGGGGACCAGCAGATGGCATGACTGTTAGGTCGCTGGACTCCCATGTAGTCTGAGTCTCAGACTCAGTGGCTTAAAATTCACATCAGGCACATGTGTATGCGTGCCCAAGATCCTGAGAGGAGAATGGAGGAGAAGGGATTGCAATGTGACCATCATCCATGGAGGGTGATTTCTTGCTTTCTGTCTCTCTGTACCTCTGGTGAGTGCATGCACCCTATAGCAAAACAAACAGACAAACAAACAAACAAACAAAAACTCTCTTTAAAAAAGCAATTATGGTTGCTGTAACTGAACAACATAGACCTGGTGGCTTAAACACAGAAATTCTTTTCCACAGTTCTGGCATTTGGAATAAGCTCAAGGTGCTGACAAAAGGAGTCTGCTGAGGGCCCGTTTCTAGTATGTAGATGGTGCCCCTGGACTGTGGAAGTGCTGAGAGTCTCTTTTGAGTCTTTTCTATAAAGGCACTAATCCCATTAATAAGGGCTTCATTCTCATGACATAATGACCTACCTAATGCCCCATTCCCTAATTCTAATTTCAACATATAAATTTTGAAAGAACACAAGTATTTAGTACAAAGTAGATATATAGCTGATATAGTGTTTTAGTGCAACGTTGACCTCGTTATCCAAGATCATTCAATTTTCTGTATTACTTGTAGTATTCAGAATTGCTACCCTAAATATATTTTATATATGTCTATTTATTTATTTAGGAGAGGTTTTTGTTATAGTGTGCGTGTGCTTGCCAGAAAGACAGAGAGAGACAGAGAGACAGAAAGTGAGAAATCACCCCCCAGGGAGGATGGCCATGCCACAGTCTCTTCTCCTCCATTCTGCTCTCGAGATCTTGGGCATGCGTGCACACATGCCCGGTGTGAGTTTAAGCCACTGGGTCTGGGACTTGAACCGCAATCAACTACATGGGAATCCAGCAACATAGCCATTATGCCAACTTCTGGTCCTTATATGTCTTTTTAAATACACTAGAAAATTCCTCTTAGCTTATAACAATGCCTTATTCTTCATTATGGTCTCCTGTATGTATTTTCTTCCTTAAACTTTCAAAACCCATTCTTTCTTTCGGAAGGTGACATTGTCAAGGTCAGTGTTCTGAAAGGTGTATTCTATAAACTCAGCCTGGTAAATGTTACAGAGGGGGAAGTTCTGTCTTTGTGAGCATGGTAAATGCTGTAAACCTGACCACCTCCTAGAGAGTCACAATGGTTATTGTCACATTTGAAGTGCTTTGAACTATGTATCCCAGAATTTTCAAAATCTATTTGAAAATGGAGTCCTTTCTCCCAACACCCAGTTATAATGACTAATTTTTGTCTCCCTCTTGAGAAATGAGTAGGCTTTAGAGGAAGATCTCTAAAATCCGGGATTTATTAGACATGATCTTAGAAAAGTTATCAACCTCAATACATTTCAGCTTCCTTGTGTATGTAAAATGAAGACAATCCTAAGACACTTGAAAAGAATGGGTGGTGAAGCCAGTAGGTGGCATGATGATTAAAGCACTGGACTACCACATGGTTGACCACTGTTCTAGTCATGGACCTGGCAACTTGAAAATCATCTTGGGTGTGTGTGCATGTGCATGAGTGGACATCCCTAAAATCCTGAGAGAAGGATGGAGAAGAAGGGATTATGGTGTGACCATCCCCCTGAGGGGGTAATTTCCTACTTTCCCTGTCTTGGTTTTTCTTTCTTTCTCTTCGGGAAAACATGTGCACCCTATGGTAAAAACCTAAAAAAAAAAAAAAAAAAAGCAAGGATTTTTTTTTTTTCATATAGAGGAAATTTGAATCACCTTAAAATTGACATTTCCTATATAACAGCAAATTGCATTTTAATTCTGAAATCTAAATTAAATCCCAGGTAAAATGATTTGTTGCTAGGTTATTTTATCAGCAATTAACTGCCCTTTATCTTTTTTAAAAAAGAAATATTAGAAATTGCAGGTTCTTGATTAATAGCTAATATGCCAACCTACCAAATACATCATCTATATGTAATAAGTGCAATTTAAGCATTTAAGGGGAACAATAACTCCCAAGTGCTGATAGCAGATTAAAGCATTTACCCAGAAGTAATGGCAGCAGAAATGAAGTGTTTTGATGGGAGGAACAAAAGTCTTCAGTGAAGCAAAAGGCACTGTGGACACTCACCTTGAACAACCGGGGCCAGGGCCAAGGAAAGCCTTTATTTCCCCTGTTTGTCTATGAACTCTTATACCTGCTACCGTATAAGGATTAAGGAACTTTCTATTTAAGAGAAATACAATGCATAATTTCATCACAGTCTAGAGTTGTACGTTGCTTAATATAGAGCAATCATTTTATTCCTGAGATAAATCCTACTTGCATTAATCCTTTATCGTAATACTAGAGTTAATTTGCTACTACTTAATGGAATAATTTTTGCATCTGATTTTCTAAGTTAGATATCTTCTAGACTGGGTTGAGAACATTTGCTCTTCGTATAAATGTGTTATGGGCTGAGTGTTCCTGCCCTCTCGCCCCCATTCACCCATCGAAGCCTTAACCCCAAGGTGGCTGTACTTACAGGAAGGAAGTAAAAAGGCTACATAAACCCATCGTACAGCTGGGGCTTGATCCGAAGGGCTCTAATCTGACAGATTCATGTCCTTACCAAGAAACACCAGAGCATGGACACTGTCTCCCTGTGTGCGGGCACAGAGGGAGAGAGAGTCCTCGCCACAATCCACATCGGTCAGACGATGGCCGTATACTTTCCAGCTTTTAAAACCAAGAAGAACATTCTTGTTTAAGGCATCCAGTTTAAGATATTTTGTCCTGGCAGCCCAGGCAGATTAAGACAAAATGTTATGGAATCATTTAAATTATATAGGAAGTGGGGGCAGCAGACAGTGCAGCAGGTATGTTGCTGGACTCCTACACGA
>NW_006205449.1:2559380-2584926 GCF_000334495.1 Tupaia belangeri chinensis
CTACACGACCAATATCAGTTCGAGTTCTGGACCAGGTGGCTTGACAATCATGCCAGTTGTGTGTGTATGTGTGCCCAAGATTCTGGGAGGAGAATGGAGAAGGGATGATGGTGTTGTCATCCCCCCTGGGGGTGATTTCTCACTTTCCCTTTCACTATCTCTGTCTTTCTTTCCAGCAAGGGTCCATGACCTAAGGCAAAAACTCCTTTAAAAAATAAATGAATTAATAAATAAATAATAAATTACATAGAACTGTTTCTTCCTTAAAGGTCTGAAATTTACTAGGAAGAAATTCAAATTTATCAAAATTGTAAGGGAAATTTGTGAAAACTGAAAATTTGTTTTTGATTTGTTTGATGAGAATTGATCTAATCATATTTTCCAACTGTAGGCCATGTAGGTAATATATACTAGAAAGCCATCAGTTTGATTTATTTTTTTTCTTTAAAGAATTTCCTTTGCATCCTCAGTCCTGGCTTTTTTCTATTATTCTACTATTTATGCGTATGTCCTCTACACAGAATTAGAGGATTTATGTATTAGTTATTTTAAAAACTAGTTTCTGGACAACATTTCTATTTTGAAAAATTCCAATACTTTATATCATAATCCTGTTTAATTCCATCCTTCTTTATAATAGATTACTCTTGGTTCTTTTTAGGAAGAAAATCCAGGAGCGAAGAACTAATAATCAGATTTTAGTAATTCCTCTTTGCTAGTATGGGGAATTGGGGATATGAGTGTTCTCCTGACTATTGCTATGACTGCAGAGTAACATAGATTCTACCACATTTTTCTTCTTATAATTCTCTTTCCTGATGGAGCACATGCACACACTAGAGAGGAGAGAGAGAAGCGTGCTCCTCAGGGTCTGGTCTGGCCCCAGTTCCCTTCCTCCACCTCCAGTCTTCCAGCCTGTTGAATCTCGGGCAGTTGGACACTCGCTGGGCATATTTCAGGCAGACCAGGCTGGGGATTTGAACTGTGGTTACCATGTGGTAATCTGTCCACAGTGGCATAATGCGTCATCACTGCACCCTGGAGCTGACCTCTATCATTTTCATTTAACTTTTCCTAAGTAGACTACGGATTCCATTAGAATTTTTTTAACATTGAAATTTTTTAAAATCTAAGAATTGTATCAAAAGATGTTTTCAAGCTTCCATTCTGTCTCCACATGGAAATCACAGAACTTATGAGTGTGATTGATCTGATTTCTACTGTTTGGAATGGAGTCATTTTCTTCATGGTCTAATAAATGTTTAATTTGCACGCACATTGCATGAATAATTGAAAACTCTGGGTATTCAGTTTAGTATGTGCAGTTTGTGGGTATGTTTCTGAAAACAAACTAGGTTACCTCAGCCTTCTTTGTCTTTACCTTCTATCTAGTTGCTATGTGGATTTTGAGAGAAGCATTTGGTAAGTTCTTGCTATAAAACAACACATATATTTATTTCAAACACGTTGTGTACATATCTCTACAGCCAAGCTGTCATCAGACTGGGGGTTCTGCCCATCTGGGGCAGGGACCTGTCGCCTATGGGCCATCCTCTTTGCCTTGCACAGGTGGAAGCTCGTCCCTTCTTGCTCCCTCTGAGCTGGCTGCTTTCAGCACTGGAGCACAGGCAGGTGAGTGGGGATAAGGTCCCTGCACCTGTCTCAGGTGGCAATTTCAAGGTGGCTGCAGTGCTCTGTAGCTCCACTTTTCAAAGAGACACCCAGCCTGGCTCTCACTTTTGTGATGGGCTGTCAAACTGGTTCCTTTCTTTTCTACAGCATTCAGGGTGATCGATCGCAACTTCCTGCTCTTGTGAACTCTGCGTGGTTTTGTCTCCTTTATGGTGGTCCCCTTTTCCTATTATATTTCCTTTGCTGAAATAGGGAGAATAAATTAGTGTTCTGATTGGAGCCTAACTAGTTTAAGTCACTGAGCCAAATAAGGTTTTGTGTGTCTCACCTGCACCACTGGGGCTGGGCACAGCTTTGCACTGACCCTGGGGCCTGACTTCTGTCTTCCTATCTGAAGACTCTCAGTCTGCAGTCTGCAGGATCCCTCTATGGTTACCCCAATGTCACACTTACGTTTTGGGAAATAAAAAGACAAAAGCTTAAGGAAGAAGAAGCAGCGAATACATAAAAATTGCAACTTTCCCCCAGAACTGGTTGTTCTCATGCTCCAGGAAAGCTGGGAAACCGAGCTTTTGGGGTGTGTGTTTCTACTCCATACAGAATCAAACTTGTATTACCAGTGAAGATGAGAGAATGGATATTCTCAGTGTCTGCCATAATTTTGGTTTTGTTTGTGTCTGTGGACAGATGTGTGCAGTTATCAATTTGATTGTTTTCATTTCGTATTCACTTTTATTTTCACTTTACTCACTAACATGTTGGGGTTAATGGTTGATGTTGTGTCTCATATTATCTACTGAGACACATTCCTTTTCCTGTCTTCTTACTCCTTTCTCTTCTCTAACTTTAGTAAATCTTCCCAAAAGTTGGGATTCTTTGTCTCCTGGTTACCAACCGCTTCTTTCCTGTAGCTGTGAGCACCAAGCTTAAGTATATTTCTACATCTTGAGAGATAAGTTGGCTGATAGTTAACACTGCGTGCTTGAAATTGCCCAGTTTTTCATGGTAATTATAGCTCACTCTTTATGGAAATCCTCTCCAGCTTATTCATGGGGGAACAGTTCTCTTGCCTTTTGAGTATAGACTCTGTTTCTTTTTGCTTTATACCTCAGTTAGGGATGTGCTGTTTTTGAGTAAGAGGAAATCCAGTGTTGAGAGTTTTAGTCAAATATAGGCTTATTTTTTCTAAGCTTTGTGTCTTCCGGAAGTGGCTAAATGACAGCTCCATGACATTAGACTGCATGTCCCTGTCATTGTGCCAACCTCACCTCATGAGTGTGAGGTGGCTGCCGCAGGCCCACCAGCATGTCCATAGTCCTGGGGTGGTGGGGGGGAGCTCAACCCAGGGGTATTTCTTTCATCAGGAAGACAAGAATTTTCCTAAAAGTACCTTGAAACCTATGTTTATTTACATCTCTAAGGTCATCCTCAGTTGCAAGAGCAGATGGAAAGCAAATGTCTTTACTGGTGATTAAAGTACAGTGCTGCAACCAGATTCAGGCTGTTTCCAGAGAAAGGGGGAAAAGGGTCGTAGACAGGTACTTAGCCACCAGTGTCACACTTCACATCTTCAGAAATCAAATTCTCAACCCATAACCTGACTAGAATCCCTGCAAGGTTATCAGAGCTATTACAAATTTACTTAAAATTTTATCCTTTAAACTATGCAGTCAGAGTTGAGAGAATGCAGCATTTTCATTTTTAATCTGAAGACTGACTCATTTCTCACATTTAATCTCCTATCTTTTCTCCACTACAACTTAATTTTTCAATTGCTCATTAATTAATTTATTTTCTTAAGAAGTTTGCTCAAGCTGCTCCCTAATCTTCTGGGACAGTCTTGACTTTTCAGCAGGGAGACATAGTCCTTCCATCTCTTGTCTCTCTCTCTCTTCCACTGTCTCCTAGGCTGCCACCCTGCTTCTCCAAGAGCACCATGCTCTTTTCTTCTCAGGGCCTTTCCATGGGTCAGGTCTTTTTTTGCCTCCTCGAAAAAACTTCATCCATTGTTTCAGGACTAGCCTCAGGTTCATTTCCTTTGCCTCTTTCATCAGCTCTGTGGTGTTATGAACTGTGGCTCCCTGGCCACTCACAACACCCAGTACCCAGTGGCACTCATCTCCTCTGCCCCCAGCAGGCACTGAGGAATCTGCTTGGCTCATTCATCTCTTTATCTCTAAAGTGTAGAAAGCATCTGTAACATGGTAAGAACTCAAATATGGAACTCAGTGAGCTAATAATCTCTAAGGAAAATTTTGGGAACAATTATGAAAGTCTATCTAATCCCTCTCTCTCTCTCACACACGCACACACACACACACACACACACACACACACATGAAGCCAAACAGTACCATGTCTAAATTATCTCATACCTCTTTATGTTAATGCTAAGTTTCTGTTTTCACAATAGTCTTATTTAAAATTATTTGAAGTTTTAAAAAAGAAAATATTGGGGCCAGCAAGTGGCAGAGTGGTTAAAGCACTGAATCCCACATGGCTGATGACATAGTTTAAGTCCCGGACCTGGTGACCTGAAAATCACAGCAGGCATGTGTGTATGCCTACCCAGAATCTTAAGGCACGGGTGGTTCAGTGGTAGAATTCTCACCTGTCCAGAATCTTAAGAGGAGAACAGAGGAGAAGAGAGTGTAAGTGGTCATTTACCCTGGCAGTGCTTTCTCCCTTTCTCTCTCACTCTCTTTCTCTGATGAGTGTATGTACTCTATGATCAAACAAACAAAAACAAAAACAAAAAAAAAAGAAAAGGAAATAAAGAAAAAAATGTTAAAAAAAGAAAAAGAAAATATTTTAAATATTTAAGCCAGGATGGAATTAAAGAAAAATAAACCCTGAACCAGTTGAAGCTAGCAGCCTTACCAGATGCCAAGCTGCCTGTGGCTGTAGGTCCTAAAGGCCAGGACCTTGGCTCATTCCCCTCCCCCGACTTGCCTGTGGACTTTAAGGACTTCAGTGTTTTGAATAGCGCATGGTGCACAACACATGCCATGTGATCTTTTCTTTGCTCCTGAGGTGAAGCTCAACAGCTCAGTTGGAGGCTCACCTGTTCTTTAGAAATGGGAAGGACTTTGGTTTCCTCAGGACCCATGACAACAGTGCAGACTACTGGGGAGCAACAGGGAGGCAGAGCAGAAGAGAGATTGCCAATTTTCTACTCATGCACACCTTTGAATGCTCAGACGTATCTTGAATAATTTAGGAAGAAATATATAGATCACCGGATGACTACGAACAATTGCAGAGGCACAAGAAATATGAGCAACCAACAAAATGTCTCTCTTCCATGAGAAAACATCAATTACACATTATCCACAAACAACACAATGGAAGTCATGGACATGTTGGATAAGCAATTAAGAATATTTGTATTGACCAAACTAACTGAGATGCAAGAGACAATGTGTCCAGATGAGGAAATCCTTTCATGATTTCAAAGAAGAAATAGACATCATAAAAAAAGAATCAGATGGAACTGTTAGGAATAAAGAATGTGAAACAGGACATTAAAACCTTCCTCAAAAGTATTAAAAGTAGATTATGTCATGCAGAAGACTGACTCTCAAATGTAGAATACAAACCCTCTCACCTATAAAAAAAATATTAAGAAGATTGAGAAAACAACCAAGAAAAATGAGGATAATATATGAAAAATACTGGATACCATCAAGTGCCCCAACATCCAGATAACTGATATCCCAGAGAGGAAGAAAATAATAAGGGCATAGAGAATTTATTCCATGAAATCCTCAAAGAAAACTTTCCAAACATAGAGAGATATTCAATTATCCAGACTCAAGAAATACATAGGGCCCCAAATAGAATCAACCCAAGGAGATCCTCTCCAAGGCACATCATAGCCAGACTGGCAAAAACAACAAAGACAAAATACTAAGATTGGCAATAGGGAAACATCAACTAACTTACAAAGGTCACCCCATCAGGCTAACATCAGACCTCTTGTTGGAAACAATGCAGGCAAGGAAATAATAGTCAAAGTGTTGAATGAAAAACAACTTTAACCAAGAATACTATACCTGGCAAGATTGTCTTTCACATGGGAAAAACAGGGTAAAAAACATTCTTGTATAAACAAAACCTGAAAGAATTTACCAACTCCAGGCCAGCTCTTCAAGAGATTCCAAAGGGAGTGCTATACCAGGGAAAAAAAAGTCAGATGGACTGCTATAAGAGAAGAAAAAACAACAACAAAAAAAGACTCACTTAATGACATAAAAAGGTCCATAAATATTGATAATAACATTGAACATTAATGGATTAAGTTCTCCAATTAAGAGATACAGACTGGCCAAACAGAAAATAACAAACAAACAAACAAAGACAAAAACAAAACCAACCAACCAAACAAAAAACCCCAGAAACTCTCTATCTGTTTTCTACCAGAAATATACTTATACACTTTACGGATAAAGGCATACATACACTAAAAGTGAAGGGCTGGAAAAAGATATTACATGCAAATGGAAATCAGAAAAGGGATGGAATTATGATATTTCAGACAAAATGGACATCAACACAAAGACTGTAAGAGACAAAGAAGGACATTATATAATAGTTAATGAATTAATTAAGCAGGAAGACATAATGCTAATAAATATCTATGTACCAAACTTGAGAGCACTTAAATATGTAAAGAAAAGACTGCTGTAGCTAAATGGAGAGATAGGGAGCAACACTATAATTGTTGGGGGTCTCAACACCACATTATCTCCTTTAGACAAACCATCTAGATGAAAAATAGAGAGATACAGAACATAAATGATACTATAATCAAATGGGCTTGATAGATATCTATAGAACTTTTCACTCTAAGACCACAAAATACACATTTTTTCTCACCCTGGCATGGAACCTTTTCAAAGATTAACCATATGATAGGACACAAATCAAGCCTTTACAGATTCAAAGGCATAGCAACTATATCTAGCAGCTTCTCTGACCATGATGGAATGAAACTCAATATTAATTGCAAGAAACACCCTCGAAAATATATAAACACATGGAAACTGAACAACCTACTTCTGAATGACTTCTTAACTACTGATGAAATTAAGTCTGAAATTAAAAAAAAAAGTATGGAAACTAATGATAATGAGAACACAACTTTCCATAATTTATGGGACATGGCAAAACTTTTCCTCATAAGAGGAAAATTCATAGTAATTAGTGCACATAAGAAAAAGATGAAAGGTGGCAAATAGACAACCTAATATCATGCCACAAGAAATTGGAAAAACAACAACCAAAATCCCCAAAAATGCCAGGCAAAAAGAAATAATCAAGATTCGAGCAGAAAGAAATGAAATAGAAAATAATTCAATGATACAGAAAATAAATGAAAGCAAAAGCTGGTTTTTTGAAAAGATTAACAAGATTGACACACCATTGACTAGACTGATAAAGAAGAAAAAAACCCAGATAAATCATGCTCCATTGGGGTACATGGTCATGTCACAATTTCTTCTATTCCATTTCTTCATCCCTTTGGGACTTGGTATACATCCACATGTATCTGGTGTGCTTTTCAAGAAGATGAGTTCAGGATTCAAACTACAGTTGTCATTATGAGATCTTGTTCCCTCCACCACTGGCCCATAGGGCTGTCCCATAAATACATTTTGGTGCAAAAAACTTGGAAATTCATAAATAATTTCTTCTACAGTATGCATTTTTTAATTAATGTTTGAAGACCAATTAGGTATGACTATCATCTCTAGTTAACCCTCTTAAGAGTGATTGCTTTTGTAGAAAGATACATTAACTAGAATGCTTATGAACTGGGCGACATTCTGTTCTTGGTTATGAATTGAAATGAGAAGTTTTGGTTGGTTTGGTGGTCATCAGAGCTTTTATTGAAGACTGAATCATGTATATTTCGTTTAAGTATTATTGACAAGGTATATTATATGTAATTAAGTAGCTCACAGCTTCTGCATGGTATTCCTTTTGGAAAAAAAAATGTAATACATTGTAAAGATATATGTGATTCAACATAATATAAACAAGATTATGATAATAATAACATTTTTTTAAAAAAGAAGAATATGCCTTCTACTTGGTACTTTTGTTAAGATTTGGTTTCTTAAATATGTTCTTGAATGTAAATGCCTGCACTGACATGTCAGTGGGTGTGAACTGTGTGTTCCAGAGCTTAAATGCATTATGAAAATGTAGAGATTAGCTTGATTTTAAAAGCAAAGTCTTCATTGTCTTTTATTTCCCCTGACTTGAAGATATTTTCTATTTAAAATGACAGGAGCTTCCTGCTTCCAAAATTCCAACTCAAGGAATGAATTTCATGAAGAATCGCCAAACTCGACCTTAGTATTTCCCTCACTTGCAGTAACGGAAGTGGTCCTAAACATCCTGATCTAATAATTTGGCTCTGAGAGAATCAGATTTTATTTTGGGTAACACAGCAGCCTGAAATGTCAGCCTTTACCTGAATTTCAGACTTCTCTGAAATGAGAAAAAAATAGATATGACTGTATTAGTAACAGCTAAATGCTAATATGACATTAGAATTAGAGTATAACAGTTATGCTGCAGAGCTGTCACTAGGAATGGCAGCTTTCCACAGGTGTGTCAACCAGGAGCAAAGCTGTATTAGCAGACACAAGCCATGGATATGGGAAGGTCAGGCAGGAGGATAAAGTGAGGGATTCCACATTTCATCTTTTGGCAAATATTGGGTTGTTGGAAAAGCCATGATGCATTTCTGCATTCTTAGTTTCTGTTTGTTTTTTTTTAATTGTAATTTTTTTATTGGAAAATAAATATACAACTTGGAATGGATTTGAGGTAAATTGTGCCATAAGCAAATTTTCTTTAAGTGGCTAAACAAAGTATAAAAAGCAAGTAACAATAAAAGAAAATGTTTCTGGTATAGGACCAGCAGTATAAAAAAAATAGTGTATGTGTACCTAGATAATATACCCATTTTGCAATAGTGCAACTTTTTTTTTTTTTTGAGAGGTTTTCGCTATAGGGCGCGTGCAGTCGCCAGACAGACAGAGAGAGACATAGAGACAGAAAGCGAGAAATCACCCCCCAGGGGGGATGGTCACACCACAATCCCTTCTTCTCCATTCTCCTCTTGGGATCTTGGGCACGCATGCACACGCACCCAGCGTGAGTTCTAAGCCACCGGGTCTGGGACACGAACCATGGTTGACTACGTGGGAATCCAGTGACATAGCCATTACGCTAACTGCTGGTTCCCATCAATGGTGCAACTTTTAAGTACATATTGTTGACTGTCCATAGTGGACTAAGGACAGTTTCTGTTTTTACAGTAGTCTTATTTACAATTATTTAAAGTTTTAAAAAAGAAAATATTGGGGCCAGCAAGTGGCAGAGTGGTTAAAGCACTGGATCTCACATGGACGATGGCATAGTTTAAGTCCTGGACCTGGAGACCTGAAAATCACACCAGGCATGTGTGCATACCTACCCAGAATCTCAAGGGAAGAACAGAGGAGAAGGGATCATAGGGTGTTCATTTTCCCTGAGAGTGCTTTCTCCCTTTCTGTCTCTTTTTGCATTTTTGCATCATGGCAATGTGACTATTAGGCTAATTATGTCATCTCTATTCAAAGTGCATCAAATCCTGCTTTTCAATGTTTTTTTGATGGTTTCCGTGGTGAAACATAAATTAAACATGTTTAGAGCTTTTAATTGGCCCTATTCATGCTCCCTGTCATTTTCTCCTTCCTCCTCTCTACAGACCACTGAGGGATTTGGAATCCACTCTACTGCCTTGACAGAACAAAAGGCTGGTAAATTTAACTCCCCCCCCCCATGGGGAGCTTCTGCCTGGCTTAGCGGGGATTGTAGGATATGGCTATCAATTGTGAAGTACCTTTAGCCTTGGCTCAGACAATTCAAAGCATCTGAAGAGTCCTAATCCAGTAAACACTAATGCTCTTTCCTGGGTCACACTTCACTAGCCACATCCATGCATGCTGTTACTATCATCACACGGTGCTGAGCCATGGTGACCTAGGAATGTCTCCCAATAAAATACTGAACCAAATCACATTTCCACTTATGTACAGGAGAAGTGTAATAATGTTCATTCCTTTACCTCAGTCCAATGTGCTCATTCAAGGTTGACTACTTGCCAAGGTTCCTCTGGTGCTCTGGAAGACCGTAGAATAACCATGCCTAACATGTAAGGGGGGCCTCCTGACACAGGGGAGATGTTAGTTCTTACCCTTGGACACCGTTTTCTCTTTTCTTTCACTTCTATCAACTTCCCTCCAGCTTTAATTCCCATCTGGGGCTTCCTAGACCCTCACCTTGAAGAATGGTCTAATTTTTTTGTTTGTTTTTTTCTCTTATTTCATTGATCAGAGCCAAATGTAGTATCTGCCTTAAAATATTTAGTGAGTTTTTTTCCCCATAGCTCCTTTTTCTTCTCACTCCCCCTCATTTCCTTCTTTTCTTCTTCTGTCAATTATCCCTGGGCACCCATTCTGTGCCAGACATTGTGTGCAAGGACTGGTCAAAAAGGTCATTTAGAAAGCTATTGTGTGTTGGTTCCATGTCTTAGCAATCGTGAAAAGTGCCTCAATAAACATTGATGTGCAAGCACTCTTCCAATGAGAAATTCTTCTGTCCTTTGGGTAGATGCCAAGAAATGGGATTGCTGGATCATATGGCAGTTCTATTTGTAGATTTTTGAGGAATCTCCAAATTGTTCTCCACAGTGATTGGACTACATTCCCACCAGCAGTGTAAGAGAGTTCTCTTTTCACCACACCCCTAACAACACTTATCATTCTTTGTTTTTTTAATCTTAGCCATTCTGACTAGGGTTAGGTGGTATCTCATTGTTGTTTTGATTTGCATTTCCCTTATGATGAGGGATGTTGAGCATTTTTTCACATGCTTTCTGGCTATTCGTATGTCATCTTTAGTGAGTCTTCTTTTCAACTCCTTCTCCCATCTTTTAATAAGGTTCATCATCTTTTTTCCAAACAGCTTCTTTAGTTCCTTATATATTCTGGTTATCAATCCCTTATCTGATTCAAAGTTTACAAAAATGTTTTCCCATTCTGAGGGCTGTTGATTCACACTAATTACTGTGTCTTTTGTACGGCTGAATGGATTGAAAAACTGTGGCACATATACTCTATGGACTGCTATTCAGCCATTAAGAACAGCAAAACCCTGACTTTTGACAGGGAGTGGAAGAATATGGAAGATTTACTGCTGAAGCAAGCCAGGCTATGAAGGAGAGACATTGTATGTCCCCACTTAATATATACCAAATGTCTGCATTCTATAACTAAAACTGACGGGCTAAAGGATGTACAAACACAAGAGGTGGATGTGAATGCCAGATGTGGTATGTGTGGAGGAGTGGGACCTGGGGAAGAACATTTGGAGGAGGGATACGAAGACAGCATTGTTGAGACAGGGAGATAGTGTTGTTATATTTTGATCAACTCGATCAGTGAGAAAAGTTCATATACTGAAATGATCATCTTGTAAGCTAAATAATGTGATTGAATGTATTAAAAATGTTAATAAAAAATGAATAAAACAGAAAGCTATTGTGTGAAACTACAGCTTGCATAGAACTCTAAGTGGAGCAGGGTGGTAGCTGTGGAAATTGAAAGAATGGGTGGGCAATGATGTGACTTAAATTCTAGTTGAAATATTCTAAATTGACTATAGGGAGGAATGGACATAAACAAATTATGGGTAGCCATTAGGTTTTTGCCATGAGCAACTGGGCCAATGGAATTACAATTTACTGAGGTGCAGAAGACTGAGGAAGAATCAGATTTTGAAATGAAAAAGGCACAGGGCATGTATTTTATTTTCAACATCTGTCAGACATTCAAAAGGGAGCTATCAATAGGTCATTGGATAAATGGGCCTGGAGTTTGCAAGAAGTACACATCTGGGAGCCATTTGCATCGAGAGTAATACAAAGCCACTGGAGTAGATAAAATTTCTTAAGACAAAAGTAGATTTAAAAATCTTCCAGTACCAACCTCTGAGGAGCATTAATAAATGTTATGGAGATTGTGGAGTGGAGTGACAGACTGAGAATAAGTGGCAACTAAGTAAGAGAGCATGCTTTTGTGGAAGAAGAGTTCAAGAAATGAGGAGTAGTCAGCCATGTTGAATGCTACTGATAAGTAAGAAAGGAATTGAATTGAAGGTCCGGCTCCGTGGTCTGAGGGTTACAGCAGCCAGATTCCACCTGGCCGGTTGCAAGCTTTCAGTGATGGATTCAGCAGCCTGAGAAATAAGCCAGGCAAGTGTGTGCCCCAAATCTCAACAGGAGGGAGGAATGGATAATAAATTGCAGTGGCCATACCACACAAGAAGTGCTTTCTGTTTCCTCTCTCTCTTTCTCTTTCTCTCTCTCATGAGTGCACATGCCCCTAGCATTTTTCAAAAATGAGTTTTTAAACTAAATTGAGGATATTTGAAGTCCTTTTTATTTTTATTTAATTCTATATTCACAAGGGCTTATCAGGTGCTTATTTTTCAAAACTCACACCATATATGTCTTATACACCATATTTCTCATGACATTAATTTCATCTTAAATCTGAAGATTTAAATCATATTCAGTATTCTCACCTGCTTGCTAATGTTTGGAAGAGCAGCAGAATTCTGCAATAGAAAACCATCTGGATCCATAGGTCAGACCCTGTAGAGTGTTTATAAAGGATCCTTCAATGGAGAGAAAGCATCTTAGCCTATGTTCCCCTTTGCTCCTATCTGGTGCTCCTACTTTGAGTGGTCAGTATTAGATTTAGCATTGTGTCACTTAAATGCAGGCAATCAGTCTGGCTGCAGTATTGTTACCTGAAAAGAAGTCATGATATTTGATTTTTGCAAATATAGTAAACTATTTTACAACCTTTATGATAAAAACAGATTGATATTTAACAAGCAAAATAAAAGTGATAGTTTTTATTTTATAAAATGAGAGACTTGAACAGCAATTAACTCAAAATGTGGATTACATAAGGCTAAATGAAAGAAAGCAAATAAGAAGTTTCTTTTAAAAGAAGCAAAACATTTAAGACACACAAAATAGAAAATTATCTGTTGATAATAATGTATATGATAATATCTTTAACTACACTAATATGAAGTGAATTCTTGCTGGGAAAATTCATTTTGCAGGCTGTAATGATATACAGTGACTAAATGTATAAATAAATATATATAATATTTAATGTATTATATAATATTTATATATTATACAATAGTTATAAATATTTATTTTATATCTTGGATAAATTAATCTAAAAATAACCCCAGAAGTTATATTAATTATTTCATATTTCATGGATGTGTCTAAAACAATACTAAACACATACTGGAACATATACAAGTCTTGTATTAATATCACATGCATGTAACAAATATTTTCAGAGGTGATATTTTATTTCTTCTTTTTCCTACATCAAAATGGGGCCAGCAGGTAGAGTGGTGGTTAAGGAGTTGGACTCCCAGGTTGTCAACCATGGTGCAAGTTCCAGACCCTGAGACTTGAAACTCATGACAGGTGCATGTATGTGTGTGCCCAAAATCCCGGAAGAGAATGGAGGAGGAAGGATCACAGCATGGGGGTGATTTCTTACTTTCTATCTCTCTGTCTCTTTCTGTCTCGCCAGTGTGTGCACATACCTGATAGCAAAAATTTCTTAAAAAAAAAAAAAAGGACAGACATAGAATGTCTTACGTTTTGTTGCATCTGTTTGTTGTTGGCATTAAAACATCACACTCCTTTTTTTGCTATATAAGAAATAACAATCCCCAAGAGAGTTTGGAAGACTTGCCCACCAGAGAATGAAACTTATTCAGAATAGCATAAAGTATGGTTTCCACCCACTTATAAAAAAGTGCTCTCCTCCTCTCATGGGCACAAGACCACCTTTTTCTCTGTAATGGGCTGGGGTTGGAAGATTTATATTTGCATATTAATTTACTAGTCCCATTTTTACCACTTAATAAATTACTTTTTGGTCTCATTTTTATCATCTCTAAAATAAGAAACTTAACTCAATAGCATCTAAATCTTGTTCCTTTTCTTTATTATACTAATGTAAACTAACAAAAAGGTGAAGTTTTAGGCAATTTTTTTAAGAGAGATTTTTGGTATAGGGCACGCGCACCTGCCGGAAGACAGAGAAAGACAGAGAGACAGAAAGTGAGAAATCACCTCCCAGGGGGAATGGCCACGCCACAATCCCTTCTCCTCCTTTCTCCTCTTGGGAGTTTCGGCATGTATGCACACACACCTAGCATGAATTTTAAGTGGCAAGGTTCTGGATCAAACTGCGGTCGACTAAGTGGGAGTGCAGTGATTTAATATTACTCCATCTGTTAGTTCCAGCAATGTGTTTTTTAATTGCCAGAGGGCCTGTGTGTTTATCAGGGAATAACAGAGACAGAAAGAGGAAGTACCCTGCCCTAGAGTGTGGTCACATCACCATTGCTTCTCTTCCATTTCTCCATCCTGTCAGGATTTGGGACATGCATGTGCACACATCTTGTATGTTGTCTTTTTTAAGCAACTGGGACTGGGATTCAAACCACAGTCAGCCATGTGGAATCCAGCTCCCTTAATCACAATACTACAGGGCTGGCCAGCCAATGTTTTATGGTACTTTTTCACCCAAACTAATATTATAGTGGGAAGCATTTATTCTATAGAAAATACTTTTATTTTTTGGCAGAGATTTTTTATGCTCACCAGACAGAGACAGAGAGAGACAGAGAGACAGAGATTCTAATGGGGAATGGTCAGTCTGCCACCCCTTATCCTCAATTTCTCTCCCCTTTCAGGATTTTGAGCATGCACACACATGTGCTAGCAGAAGATACATTCTCTTCAATGGGATGTTGAGAGGTGATGATCTTTTCCTGGAACTGGCATCTAGAACCCAAACTAGGGAACTGAGAGGCATTTAGTATTCCCATATCCTTAAGAGAACTAAAAATAATGAATCACCTACTTCTAAAAACTTGGTCAGGGGAAGCTATAGTCTCTGCTAATGCATCAACATGGGTAAGGATTTTAAGGGAAGGACAGAGAGCAACTGACTCCTGAGTATATGAAATAGCTGATCTAGAAGCTGAGTGCAGTGGCCGTTACCAGGGATTGGGTTGGGGATTGTGGAGATGTTGGCCCATGGCTACAAAACTACTTAGACAGAAGGATAAGTTCAAGAGCTCTGGAGTCAAACAAGGTGATCATGGTTAATATGAATGCATGATTTTCTTGAAAATGACTGGGAATAGATCTTTAAGTATTCTTACCATAAATATGTGAGGTAATGCATATGCTAATTAGCTCAGTTTACCCATTTCACAATATATGTGTATTTCAAAACAAAATGCTCTACGTGAACAATGTATGCAATTTTTTATTTGTCAATTAAAAAAATAAATAAGATTTCCTGGAACCAGCAGTTAGCATAATGGCTATGGCGCTGGACCCCCATGTAGCTGACAATGGTTCAAGTCCTGAACCCGGTGGTTTAAACTCATGCCGGGTGCATGTGCCCAAGATCCCAAGAGGAGAATGGAGGAGAAGGGATTGCAGTGTGGCCATCCCCATGGGGGGTGATGTCTCGCTTTCTATCTCTCTGTCTCTGTCTGGCGAGCGCATGCGCCCTATAGCAAAAACCTCTCCAAAATAAATAAATAAATAAGATTTCCTAGGAGTTCATTTCCCTTTCTTAGATTTAGGGGGAAGAACAAAAAATACTTTGAACCCTCTCAGAAGAATTTCCCTAGAGAATGTGGTCCCTGCCATACCAAAGACTGCTCTCTCTTCCTCTATAGAAGCCTGCAGAGCTAGCGTCAGCAGGCCTGCCTTGACATGGGGTTGGAAAGGTCTAGAAGAGTTGGCCTTGTGTGTTTTGGAGTACAGCGACACATGTATCTATACAATGGTCCCTGATTCTGGTTTGAGACCTCTAAAAGGTCAGGAACACTGGTACCATCCAAAAGAGCAAGACGGAATGGAAACATTGACTACTGAGCCTGGAAAGAAGGCGGGACATTAGCTTCCAGCTCTCTGGATTTTTTTGTAAGGGCTATGGGAGGAGCTTCTTTGTTTCCACAGTTGTATCTAAAAGAGCAAAGAGGTCTGGAGAGGGCCTTTGGGGAGGGGGTGTCCAAGTGAGAGACTGGGTCATGAGTAGGAGCTGAGGAAGTTGAAGCTGCTCTTCTCTGAGAAGTAGAGGAGACTGGAGACTGGGTGGGCCGGTGCCACTGCAGAGCACCGAGGGTGAAGCATGTGGCAGTTGTCCTCAGCCCCAGTCTCAGAGATTCTTTCTTCTTCTTCCTCTTCTTCCTCTTCTTCTTCTCCTTCTTCTTCTTCTTTTCTTCTTTTTCTACTTCTTCTTCTCTTCTTCTTCTCCTTCTTCTTCTTTTTCTTCTTCCCCTTCTTCTTCTTTAATGATATAAAGGGTGCATGTGAGAGAGAAAAAGAGAAGCACCCTCAACTATCTTATCATTCCACAATCTCCTTTTCTCAATTTCTTCATGATTTCAGGTGTCCATATGCATGCCTGGAGAGGATTTGTTGGTTTCAGAGATTCTGACTTAAATAATCTGTGGTAAGTTTCCAGGTATCTGGATTCTCTGAAAGCTCCCTGGGTGATCCAAAGTGAAGTCAGGGTTGAAGATCTATAGGGAATCTACCTTGTGACTGGGAAGCATGAATAACAGAGCTCTTGTGATCAATACACCAGGGCTTCCTCCCACTCGGAGCAGCCAGCAGCTCCTTACTCCATACAACTCGTGTTGTCTTTCCTCCTTTCTCCAAAACACCAAAGGCCTAGATCCAGAAAGGTAAGAATACAGCAAGAGATCATACCATGTCCCCACTTAGACTGAACCAAACATTTAATAAGTAAAATTGAAAATTGAGCTCTGTGATCAGCCAGAAATGCCATTAAGAGATGAGAAAAAGAGGGATATTAGAATGTGATTGAAAGTGATAATAAGAGAATACTGAAACACATCATGTTAATACTTGTTTCTGTTACCTATTGTTGCCAACCTGCTCCTAAACTGAATGGCTTCGAACCTCAACCACTTAAGAATAACTAAGGATTTTTTGTGGGTCAAAGATTAGGTCAGGCACAGCCAATGAGTCTTCCTGCTCATGTGGTGTCCATAGGTGTCATTTCATGGTGTTCATCTGGTGGAGGGGCTGGTTGGGGAGGTGAGGGGCTGTCCAAGCTGCTTAGCTCACACATCTGGCACCTAGGTGTGATGACGATAAGAACGGGTTCTCTGGGAGCATTTACTGAGTGCTATTTAGGGTCTCTCCAGCATGGTGACTGAGAATGATGGTTCTGGTCCCAGAGACAAGGTTGCAGAGACCAGGCAGAAGGGCAAGGTTTCTGATGATTCCCTTTGATGTCTCTTCTGTGGCATTCCATTAGCTAAGTGAGTCACCTTTCATATGAACCAATGGGTTGTATCTGCTTCCTGGTCAAATGCTACCTGCTTCACCCCAGCCATATAGACAGTGAATGTCCTGATCTGGCCTCCAGGTTTTATTACTAATGTAACAAATAAAAAAATAAAAAACCACATATTGATAAGACTATTTGCAGAGAAGACTTTGAGATGAATTAGGCTGACATGTTTATCTTACAGAAAAGCATATTGAAGCCCAGAAATTATTTGAATAAAGTCCACAAATAAAGAAGTTTTAGGAAAAGAACATCTGTGACCTACATGTACTGATCATTAGTACCCAAATCTCCACTTTATATGTTATTTGTGAAATAAGATGAGTGTCCTTGTTAAAAGAAATAGAGCACATCCGTAGGCTGTCAGAGAGCTGGGAGTCAAAGCGCCTGGATTTTCATTGTCTATACACAGCTGCTTCTGGGGTTCCGGATGCATGCATGCTGACGCCATCAGCAGAGCGGGCACGGTAATAGCATGCCGGCACCTGCATAATGGACCCCACATGTCCAGGCTCCTGAAGTCAGAACCACAGTACCGCCCAACAACTCACTGACAGAGCCATTCAAAAAAGGCGTTGGATGGATTTTTAATCTACTTCTGCAACTGTCTTAAGGAGAAAAAGATAAGTCTTAAAGGCACTTTTGTGGTGGCATTAGGTATTGGGACAATGTCCAGGGATTTTCTGCTGTGATTCACATCCTGGGTGGGAAAAGGTGATGAAAGCTGGAGTGTCGTCCAACTGCCTGACCGACTTGGTCATGAAGAGAAAAGAAGGAAGTCGATGTTGGAGGATGAAAGGACACCTGAAACCATGAAGGAAACAGAAGGGGGGAATTACGAATAACTTCTAGCTTTAAAATATGTGTGACTTAAATAGAACAGCTGGTTTGGAGGTCTCTGGGCGAACAAACATGTGACGTGTGTGTGTCAGAGTGGGGTCTGGGTATCGCATGTGATGAAGAATTTAACATCCGTGGTTGAGAGAGGTGAATGTCACACACCTGCTACAAATGTGACACAGGAGAGACCTTCAGGTGGCTTATTATATGGTTTGAGATGATGTGCTTAGGTGTGGATCATTGAGATAAAAAACTGCACCAAGGAAGAACATCACAGGGAAAGACAGGAGAATGTGCCCTGGCACGCCAACGTCCTGAGGGCCACACAGCATCTGGCTTAGAGTCACTGGGAAGCAGCAGAAGCAGCCAATTGCCTCATATTTCACTTTCTGTGACAGAGCAGGAGCTGGGCCACTGATTCCACAAGATTGGAAATAAATAATCAGAGCAGTGGTGTTCCAGGTTTAGCGAAAATAGATGCAGAGCAATTTGGATGAGAAAAAAATAAAATGTTAACTCCACATGTAGATCCAGACATGACACTTCACTTTAGTGCAGCAACCTGACATTCCACATCAGGTGTCTGCAGTTTCCTTTAAATCAGTAGTGGAGTCATCATTAACTGCAAGGCAGACGACCACTCTCGTCATGCATGTGGAACCTGTAGCTGCAGAGGAGCCTTAGAGACCAAGAGAGGAGCCGTGAGATGCACGGTGGGCGCCACGCTGCTTGCTGGATGGCCCATTAGGTTTAACTTGAATTTTTTTTGTGATTTTATCCATTTTCTAGTTATTGGTCCACAGAGAAGCTATTAACCCTAACATTAACTTTAATTAACGGTTTCTTTTCCCCTCACTGCCAAGGGGCTCTCTTAGCACTGAAACCCTGGCTTTGATCTCCACACCTCGTGTGTAATGAGCTGATTGTAGTCTGCATTATTTATGAGACTAGGATGTCCCTCACCATGTTTTCTCTACCCCGGATGCTACAAACTAATTTTAACATCAGGGACTATTGGCCTCTGAAACAGCAGTCCTCTTTTCCAACTAATGCAAACACAATTTATGAATCTGATGTTACTACAATCCATCAAAAGGCTTTTCTTAACCATAAAATATATGCTGAACATGAGTCAAATAATTTTCCAGACAAATGCTGCATAAAAAGCAAAGTACAAAACTCTGGTACATATCTGTCACTTAACTATATGCTAAATAAACTGAATTGTATAAAAATCACAAATTCAAACAAAAGGTGGCTTCTCATTATGAAGATACAATTTTATTTTTAAAAAATGAAAGAGTTGGGGCCACAGAGGTAGGTCCTGTGGTGAAGACACTGGACTCTTACATGGCTGAAAGTAGTTTAGGTCCTGGCCCTGGTGACTTGAAAAGCATGCTGGGTGCATTTACGTGAGAGCCCAAAGTACTGAGAGGAGAACGGAGAGAAGATTATGGGCCATTCCTCCTGGAGGGCGATTTCTCACTTTCCCTCTCTGTTTCTCTTTCTCTCCAGCAAGCACACATGCTCTATGGCCAAAACAAAAACAAAGCAAAACAAAAGTGGAAGAGAACTGAATGTCAAGAGCAGAAGTCCCATTTTAGATTCAAGGCAGTGGCCCCTTTTCTGATTGGAGATGAATGCCATAATGTCTGAGATTCTCTTTCCTCTCTCTGTAAATACTGATGAAAGTACTTTAATGATGGAGTCCGTGAGGACGCCATGGTGGTCCTCCATCTGTTGGTGCGCCGGCACTGTGTGCATTTTTGTCTCTATGACTGTGGGCACACCAGTGCTGACCCCTGCATTGTACACCAGGGAGTCCTGGGAGCAATATGTGTGTGATTCCTCACATGGAGTGAACGAACTGAGAAGCATGCACGTATGAATGATGGTCATTTAGACGTAGGTGTGATTTAGATATAAAATTTATAAGGTCCAAGAATTTATGATGGGTAGATCCAAAATTGACTCAGTAAAAAAAAATAAAATAATTGTGATTTTTCCCATTATACAGTATTCTTAAAGTATCCTTATTATAACTGGACACTGAAAGATTTAAGAACTTTTTTTCTCAAGCATATAATTGTCACCCATTAAAATGATACTCTAGATCAAAGAACATATAGTATCATCTATTATTATTCTATTCAAGTTCTCATGATAAGGTTTCTTAATTCAATAACGAAAGCAACCAAGGAATAAAGAATAATTTAAAAAATAGTCAGAAGCATTTCAGAACACCAAGAAATTTGAAGAATGCATAAGTAAGCATTGGAGAACACCAAGAAATTTGAAGAATGCATAAGTTTTACCACTAATTACACATTTGTGACTTAGAAGATAATTACAAATAAAAAAAACACAAGAATGTTAGTGTTGTCGCTTTCATTGTTAGCAAAAGGCAAGTTGAATAATGGTAGTCAAGACTTCTGTCTTCAAGTCAAAGAATTTCTGTAATAGATCTTTTTTGTTTAGATGCCAGATTGTTCATGGGCATGCCAGAGAGAGACAGAGAGACAGAGAGTAAGAGAGAGAAGGAGAAATCATCTCCAAGGAGGATAATCATGCCACCACCTCTCCTCCATCTCTCCATCCTGTTAGAATTTGGGACATATACATACTTCTGAGATGTTTCTGGAGCCTCTGGGGCTATGACTTGAACCACAGTCAACCATATGAGATCTGGTTCCCTTAGCCACTAACCTATGGGGCCTGCCTTGTAATGAGTCTGTAATAGATCTATAGCATTCAAAATTATAAGGAATTTATCACATTTTCATGCTGGGTATATGAAAAGTAATATTTAAATAGGGCTTTAAGTATACATATTCAGAATATTTTCATAAATATGACCTTATTTCATCTTCCCAGCAACCACATGAGATGGTGTCATTATTGGTCTCAATATAAAAGTAAACAAACAGAGCCTAGCAGCTTGCCAAATGCATGTATTCTTTTAGGGAAGTCAGATCCAGGAAGATAATTATTCAATAAAGCGGAGCAGTATGAATATTAACCTTTCTGTATCATTTCAATATGCTACGCAACTGATTCTTTCTTTTTAGTTTTAGTTTCTTTTTAATCATAAATATCTTTCTAAATCTATCAATAATCTTCCAACCTCCATGGGAAACTATGTCTTCACGTAGATGTCCAAAGTTACTGTCATTTCAGCAGAGGCAAAGGACTCAAGATGACCCAGAGCTGTTAGATAACACAGTAATGACATCAATTAACTTCTGAAATGTAAATACTTTCTCTAAAAAAGCATACATGGTGGGGCCAGCAGGTGGTGTGGTGGTTAAGATGCTGGATATGAGTATCCCATGTGGTTGACTGTGGTTTGAGTCCTGGTGACTTGAAATTCATGCTGGGCGCACGTGTGTATGTGCCCAAAATCCCGAGAGGAGAATGGAGGGGAAGGGATTGTGGCGTGGCCATTCCTCATGGAAGCAATTTTTTGTTTTCTGTCTCTCACTGTCTCTCAGTGAGTGCACATGCCCTATAACAAAAATCACACACACACACACACACACACACAGAGCAAACCTGGCATTTATGTCCTTTCTAAAGTACATTAAAAGTAATTTTAAAAAGTCCCTTCCCATTACAATCGAACAAAGCTAAATATGACCTTGGATAACGCCTTTTTATGCTTCTATGTGTGCTCTCTACCATTTGACTTTCCTTTGTATACCCCGTGGGATGTCCTCGGCCAAGTTCCACAGAGAGATTGGAGTTTGGGGGGAAGCCATCTGCTCCTGTGACGGTGAGTTTCAGAGAAGCCGTGTGCTGGTGCTTTGTGTCATGCTGGTTGTGTCCCGGCCAGGACACTGCTCATTTTTATGCTTTAAATATACTTCTTTCTTCCTTTTATGCCATGTGCTGGTGCTTTGTGTCATGCTGGTTATGTCCCGGCCAGGACACTGTTCATTTTTATACTTTAAATATACTTCTTTCTTCCTTTTATGCCTTCAATAGAGAAATAGCAACGGTTGTTGGAACACCTCTAATGTTACTAAAAACAAACGTGTCACAAATGGGAGCTGGGAGAATGAGACCAATGAGGCTTTTAGATAAAACATTTCTGAGTGAGATCTTATGATTTGCACCAGAATTCTGTAAGCATAGGTCACAAACCTTTATTCTTAATATAGTCACCTTGTTTATACCAACGTTTGTTAGATAATGTTATAGACCATGTCTCTAAACATGTTTTAATCATGTGTTCCTTTCGATTGTGCATTGACAAGTATTTCTAAGTGATATGTATGCAGGATTATGATAATATGTTAAACACAAAAGGTGCTTGCATTGAGTCACTAAATTTTGTAAAAAGTGCTGCAAAATCTGGTGGTTTGTTTCCATCCTTATGAGTATATTTTTAGTGATCCCAGAATATTCCCTGTGTGGTAATTGTGGTGGTTCATCCAATCACAAGGCAGTAATCACTCAGAGAGTCCTTTACACTTTGCGCCTTATCATTATTAATAATCCTGGGCTTAAACCTGGGTTTCTATGAGTGATAATATATTTTTTGGTAGCTTTTCTATCAGATCTGATAAAGACAAGATAAATTTCACCGTGGAAGTGATGGAGTTCTCGTTCAGTGTAGCAGACCGAGCTCTGCATTTTGATGTTATAAAATCTTTAATAAGTGGTCAGAACAATGGCCAACATTTTGCAACAGAGGCTAGACGTGGGACCGCAGTGCTGCCCTTGGGGTTGCTTCTGTGCTTCCTGGTAGCATTTCCACCCTGCCTGGGCTTCCACTTTTTATCTTATATTCCAGGGTTCTATTTAAGAAATCTTGTAACTGATTTTTGTCTTGTAAGCATCAATTTGCTTAAAATTAGGTTCCCCCCTGCCTGGGCTTCCACTTTTTATCTTATATTCCAGGGTTCTATTTAAGGAATCTTGTAACTGATTTTTATCTTGTAAGCATCAATTTGCTTAAAATTAGGTTATATACCTTCTTAAATCCTTATAAGTGTTTTTACCTAAACTGTGAACTTTAGGAAACAGACAAGTATGGTATCTAAGCCTATGGATGACCCCTTGGCCCACACACCCTTCCCTGGAACACGCTGCACCCTTCTGCTATGAAACTCACTGATGTGTGCACCATCAGGGGCCGTGTCTGTGTCCCCTGTGCATCATGTGGTACAAAAGCCTAGTGTGTGCCTTGTATTTCAGACAAAATGAGGAGAGGTTTACTATTTCCATGCTCTACCCAGTGGGTCACCATGGCTGTCTCTGGATCTGAATAAATAACCTTCACATTTTTATACGTTGGAGATCAATACACTGGATGATTGCAAGACTAGGAAAAGAGGAATATCAGGCAGGGAAGGAAATGAAGGATTAGTAAGAATATCTGAGAGAGCTAGAGAGATAAAAATTGAAACAATACTCAAAGAGACAAAGAAAAGTTTAAAGTTTCCTTTTTTTCTACTTGTTTAGCCATAAGAAATTCAGTATCATTTTTTTAGGTAGCCTGAAGCAATGAATTGATAGGCATGTAAAGTGAACATCTGTAACATACTTATCAAGCATCTTAAATCAGTGATGCTGCACTGATATTTGTGTTCCTTTAAATTTAAATGTGTCTCAAATGTACAAACTATGTATCAAGTAGGGAGCTACTGTTTCAAAAAGAACAAACTGCAAAGAGCAGCAACCAGTGCCTTTTGATTGCTGCTTCAAATGTGATTATCTAGTTTTCTAACCAGTGAGCAAACTCTAAAACAGGACATTCCCGTAAGAATAATTCAGGAAGTTGTACTTCATTTTCTCTGTGCTTTCAAAGGCAAACAAAAAAAAAAGTGAAAAGGAGTACCAACTGTTAGAATGAGATAAATGACCCTGACTGCTTGTAAAGCATTTACTGTGTATATATTGATAACACAGTAGGGTAAAATATATTCTGCCTTTGTAAATGATAATTTATAAAGTGCCAACCAATATTTTGGATAGATAAATTATTTTAAAGATGTAAATTGTGCAATATATATGCAAGCCTTTCTGTGCTCAAATTGGATGTTTAAATAGGTAACACATTTATCAACCTATGATACAACTAAATTCCCATTATAAAATATATCTTCTGTCTCCTTTCATGGCAATTTTCATGCTAATTAGTATTTTTGCATTCCTTCAATATGCATAAATTAACATAAATGTCTGGCTACATGTCTAGGTTATATGAGAAAATATTTAAAAGCTAAGAATAATTTGTTGAGGTTAGTGTTGAGGTAGGAAGAACTGCTTAATATTTGTAAAAATGACATTTCTGCAATAAAATGTTATCACATAAATAATGTTTGTTCAATGAACTGTTGACTGCAGTTATTTGCAGTTAATAAACACCAGTATGAGTGGTGTTTATTAACAATCCTGAAAAATTGATTATAAAAATGAAACTGGAAAACAGTTACAATTTTATCCATTTGTAACAACAATATGCTGATCGTTCCTCTATAACTTGGGCACCCTAGGAAGGTATTAACCTATATAAGAAATCTAGACCTGCACGTTTCCTTAATTCTGTAAAAAAGACATGGTCACATTTTTAGTTAGTGAAAACTGTTGGAGATACAAGGACTTGTAGTACAGAGCAGGGTGTCAGGAAGGCGTCTGCATTACACAGACACGCCAGTCAACGTGCTCCCTGGGCGTTTGTGTTCGAAGCAGTCTCATTACTCAGAGGAGCTCACCTGCAGTTTAGGGGTGAATGCCTTTTTTTAGAAGATGCCCAGGGATACCTGAAACTTGGCAAAAGTAACTGTACAAACACAAATTAGAAGTGTTACCAGCCAATTGAGTCCAGCTGCTTCTCCTCGTGGTCATTGAGATGAGAAGCAGAGGTTGGAAAGGAAGGAAGACGATGTCTGTGACTGGTGACAACAAGACAGCAAGCACCCCAACCTGTCCCGGAAAGGTCAGCGTGTTTCCAGTATTTGTAGGTACAAGATGCAAGCACATGCAAATCATTCTTCACTGTGATCACAGTGCATTGCTTCCTCCTGAATAATTATCCTGATTCCTTCAAATGCTCAGTCCTGGTTTCTCGTCTGACCGTTCCTCAGACCTCCCATGACTCAGCAGGTACTCAGCGTGTTCTTGTTAGGAGTCTTTCTCATTTGCACAATGTCTGCCATCTTGCTGACCCTCAAGGTAGCCTGCTTCAGAAGCATATTCAGACACATCAGCAGGGATAAAACTTGTTTGTATACTGTGGGGATATCTTATTTTTCCATTCCCTGGTTGCTGGAGAAAGACTCCATCAGTTTACCTGATTCCCATGGTGACTCAGGAAGTCTGGATCAGAATTCAAATTACAGCCATCCAGCTGCTGCCCCTGTGTTGTGTGAGCAGTAAGACTAGTGTAGTCATTTACAGGGCTGCACTAGAAAGTAGGAGTCTGTCACGTGTATCCAATTTTCACTTTAGCATGTTTTATATATATTTACATTTTACATTTTTTTTAAAATATGTTTTCACCATAGGGTGTGTGTGCTTGCTGGAGAAAAAGAGAGAGAGAGAGAGAGAGAGAGAGA
>NW_006205449.1:2586564-2592519 GCF_000334495.1 Tupaia belangeri chinensis
GGGCACGGTAATAGCATGCCGGCACCTGCATAATGGACCCCACATGTCCAGGCTCCTGAAGTCAGAACCACAGTACCGCCCAACAACTCACTGACAGAGCCATTCAAAAAAGGCGTTGGATGGATTTTTAATCTACTTCTGCAACTGTCTTAAGGAGAAAAAGATAAGTCTTAAAGGCACTTTTGTGGTGGCATTAGGTATTGGGACAATGTCCAGGGATTTTCTGCTGTGATTCACATCCTGGGTGGGAAAAGGTGATGAAAGCTGGAGTGTCGTCCAACTGCCTGACCGACTTGGTCATGAAGAGAAAAGAAGGAAGTCGATGTTGGAGGATGAAAGGACACCTGAAACCATGAAGGAAACAGAAGGGGGGAATTACGAATAACTTCTAGCTTTAAAATATGTGTGACTTAAATAGAACAGCTGGTTTGGAGGTCTCTGGGCGAACAAACATGTGACGTGTGTGTGTCAGAGTGGGGTCTGGGTATCGCATGTGATGAAGAATTTAACATCCGTGGTTGAGAGAGGTGAATGTCACACACCTGCTACAAATGTGACACAGGAGAGACCTTCAGGTGGCTTATTATATGGTTTGAGATGATGTGCTTAGGTGTGGATCATTGAGATAAAAAACTGCACCAAGGAAGAACATCACAGGGAAAGACAGGAGAATGTGCCCTGGCACGCCAACGTCCTGAGGGCCACACAGCATCTGGCTTAGAGTCACTGGGAAGCAGCAGAAGCAGCCAATTGCCTCATATTTCACTTTCTGTGACAGAGCAGGAGCTGGGCCACTGATTCCACAAGATTGGAAATAAATAATCAGAGCAGTGGTGTTCCAGGTTTAGCGAAAATAGATGCAGAGCAATTTGGATGAGAAAAAAATAAAATGTTAACTCCACATGTAGATCCAGACATGACGCTTCACTTTAGTGCAGCAACCTGACATTCCACATCAGGTGTCTGCAGTTTCCTTTAAATCAGTAGTGGAGTCATCATTAACTGCAAGGCAGACGACCACTCCCGTCATGCATGCGGAACCTGTAGCTGCAGAGGAGCCTTAGAGACCAAGAGAGGAGCCGTGAGATGCACGGTGGGCGCCACGCTGCTTGCTGGATGGCCCATTAGGTTTAACTTGAATTTTTTTTGTGATTTTATCCATTTTCTAGTTATTGGTCCACAGAGAAGCTATTAACCCTAACATTAACTTTAATTAACGGTTTCTTTTCCCCTCACTGCCAAGGGGCTCTCTTAGCACTGAAACCCTGGCTTTGATCTCCACACCTCGTGTGTAATGAGCTGATTGTAGTCTGCATTATTTATGAGACTAGGATGTCCCTCACCATGTTTTCTCTACCCCGGATGCTACAAACTAATTTTAACATCAGGGACTATTGGCCTCTGAAACAGCAGTCCTCTTTTCCAACTAATGCAAACACAATTTATGAATCTGATGTTACTACAATCCATCAAAAGGCTTTTCTTAACCATAAAATATATGCTGAACATGAGTCAAATAATTTTCCAGACAAATGCTGCATAAAAAGCAAAGTACAAAACTCTGGTACATATCTGTCACTTAACTATATGCTAAATAAACTGAATTGTATAAAAATCACAAATTCAAACAAAAGGTGGCTTCTCATTATGAAGATACAATTTTATTTTTAAAAAATGAAAGAGTTGGGGCCACAGAGGTAGGTCCTGTGGTGAAGACACTGGACTCTTACATGGCTGAAAGTAGTTTAGGTCCTGGCCCTGGTGACTTGAAAAGCATGCTGGGTGCATTTACGTGAGAGCCCAAAGTACTGAGAGGAGAACGGAGAGAAGATTATGGGCCATTCCTCCTGGAGGGCGATTTCTCACTTTCCCTCTCTGTTTCTCTTTCTCTCCAGCAAGCACACATGCTCTATGGCCAAAACAAAAACAAAGCAAAACAAAAGTGGAAGAGAACTGAATGTCAAGAGCAGAAGTCCCATTTTAGATTCAAGGCAGTGGCCCCTTTTCTGATTGGAGATGAATGCCATAATGTCTGAGATTCTCTTTCCTCTCTCTGTAAATACTGATGAAAGTACTTTAATGATGGAGTCCGTGAGGACGCCATGGTGGTCCTCCATCTGTTGGTGCGCCGGCACTGTGTGCATTTTTGTCTCTATGACTGTGGGCACACCAGTGCTGACCCCTGCATTGTACACCAGGGAGTCCTGGGAGCAATATGTGTGTGATTCCTCACATGGAGTGAACGAACTGAGAAGCATGCACGTATGAATGATGGTCATTTAGACGTAGGTGTGATTTAGATATAAAATTTATAAGGTCCAAGAATTTATGATGGGTAGATCCAAAATTGACTCAGTAAAAAAAAATAAAATAATTGTGATTTTTCCCATTATACAGTATTCTTAAAGTATCCTTATTATAACTGGACACTGAAAGATTTAAGAACTTTTTTTCTCAAGCATATAATTGTCACCCATTAAAATGATACTCTAGATCAAAGAACATATAGTATCATCTATTATTATTCTATTCAAGTTCTCATGATAAGGTTTCTTAATTCAATAACGAAAGCAACCAAGGAATAAAGAATAATTTAAAAAATAGAAGCATTGGAGAACACCAAGAAATTTGAAGAATGCATAAGTTTTACCACTAATTACACATTTGTGACTTAGAAGATAATTACAAATAAAAAAAACACAAGAATGTTAGTGTTGTCGCTTTCATTGTTAGCAAAAGGCAAGTTGAATAATGGTAGTCAAGACTTCTGTCTTCAAGTCAAAGAATTTCTGTAATAGATCTTTTTTGTTTAGATGCCAGATTGTTCATGGGCATGCCAGAGAGAGACAGAGAGACAGAGAGTAAGAGAGAGAAGGAGAAATCATCTCCAAGGAGGATAATCATGCCACCACCTCTCCTCCATCTCTCCATCCTGTTAGAATTTGGGACATATACATACTTCTGAGATGTTTCTGGAGCCTCTGGGGCTATGACTTGAACCACAGTCAACCATATGAGATCTGGTTCCCTTAGCCACTAACCTATGGGGCCTGCCTTGTAATGAGTCTGTAATAGATCTATAGCATTCAAAATTATAAGGAATTTATCACATTTTCATGCTGGGTATATGAAAAGTAATATTTAAATAGGGCTTTAAGTATACATATTCAGAATATTTTCATAAATATGACCTTATTTCATCTTCCCAGCAACCACATGAGATGAGTGTCATTATTGGTCTCAATATAAAAGTAAACAAACAGAGCCTAGCAGCTTGCCAAATGCATGTATTCTTTTAGGGAAGTCAGATCCAGGAAGATAATTATTCAATAAAGCGGAGCAGTATGAATATTAACCTTTCTGTATCATTTCAATATGCTACGCAACTGATTCTTTCTTTTTAGTTTTAGTTTCTTTTTAATCATAAATATCTTTCTAAATCTATCAATAATCTTCCAACCTCCATGGGAAACTATGTCTTCACGTAGATGTCCAAAGTTACTGTCATTTCAGCAGAGGCAAAGGACTCAAGATGACCCAGAGCTGTTAGATAACACAGTAATGACATCAATTAACTTCTGAAATGTAAATACTTTCTCTAAAAAAGCATACATGGTGGGGCCAGCAGGTGGTGTGGTGGTTAAGATGCTGGACTCCCATGTGGTTGACTGTGGTTTGAGTCCTGGTGACTTGAAATTCATGCTGGGCGCACGTGTGTATGTGCCCAAAATCCCGAGAGGAGAATGGAGGGGAAGGGATTGTGGCGTGGCCATTCCTCATGGAAGCAATTTTTTGTTTTCTGTCTCTCACTGTCTCTCAGTGAGTGCACATGCCCTATAACAAAAATCACACACACACACACACACACACACAGAGCAAACCTGGCATTTATGTCCTTTCTAAAGTACATTAAAAGTAATTTTAAAAAGTCCCTTCCCATTACAATCGAACAAAGCTAAATATGACCTTGGATAACGCCTTTTTATGCTTCTATGTGTGCTCTCTCCCATTTGACTTTCCTTTGTATACCCGTGGGATGTCCTCGGCCAAGTTCCACAGAGAGATTGGAGTTTGGGGGGAAGCCATCTGCTCCTGTGACGGTGAGTTTCAGAGAAGCCGTGTGCTGGTGCTTTGTGTCATGCTGGTTGTGTCCCGGCCAGGACACTGCTCATTTTTATGCTTTAAATATACTTCTTTCTTCCTTTTATGCCTTCAATAGAGAAATAGCAACGGTTGTTGGAACACCTCTAATGTTACTAAAAACAAACGTGTCACAAATGGGAGCTGGGAGAATGAGACCAATGAGGCTTTTAGATAAAACATTTCTGAGTGAGATCTTATGATTTGCACCAGAATTCTGTAAGCATAGGTCACAAACCTTTATTCTTAACATAGTCACCTTGTTTATACCAACGTTTGTTAGGTAATGTTATAGACCATGTCTCTAAACATGTTTTAATCATGTGTTCCTTTCGATTGTGCATTGACAAGTATTTCTAAGTGATATGTATGCAGGATTATGATAATATGTTAAACACAAAAGGTGCTTGCATTGAGTCACTAAATTTTGTAAAAAGTGCTGCAAAATCTGGTGGTTTGTTTCCATCCTTATGAGTATATTTTTAGTGATCCCAGAATATTCCCTGTGTGGTAATTGTGGTGGTTCATCCAATCACAAGGCAGTAATCACTCAGAGAGTCCTTTACACTTTGCGCCTTATCATTATTAATAATCCTGGGCTTAAACCTGGGTTTCTATGAGTGATAATATATTTTTTGGTAGCTTTTCTATCAGATCTGATAAAGACAAGATAAATTTCACCGTGGAAGTGATGGAGTTCTCGTTCAGTGTAGCAGACCGAGCTCTGCATTTTGATGTTATAAAATCTTTAATAAGTGGTCAGAACAATGGCCAACATTTTGCAACAGAGGCTAGACGTGGGACCGCAGTGCTGCCCTTGGGGTTGCTTCTGTGCTTCCTGGTAGCATTTCCACCCTGCCTGGGCTTCCACTTTTTATCTTATATTCCAGGGTTCTATTTAAGAAATCTTGTAACTGATTTTTGTCTTGTAAGCATCAATTTGCTTAAAATTAGGTTATATACCTTCTTAAATCCTTATAAGTGTTTTTACCTAAACTGTGAACTTTAGGAAACAGACAAGTATGGTATCTAAGCCTATGGATGGCCCCTTGGCCCACACACCCTTCCCTGGAACACGCTGCACCCTTCTGCTATGAAACTCACTGATGTGTGCACCATCAGGGGCCGTGTCTGTGTCCCCTGTGCATCATGTGGTACAAAAGCCTAGTGTGTGCCTTGTATTTCAGACAAAATGAGGAGAGGTTTACTATTTCCATGCTCTACCCAGTGGGTCACCATGGCTGTCTCTGGATCTGAATAAATAACCTTCACATTTTTATACATTGGAGATCAATACACTGGATGATTGCAAGACTAGGAAAAGAGGAATATCAGGCAGGGAAGGAAATGAAGGATTAGTAAGAATATCTGAGAGAGCTAGAGAGATAAAAATTGAAACAATACTCAAAGAGACAAAGAAAAGTTTAAAGTTTCCTTTTTTTCTACTTGTTTAGCCATAAGAAATTCAGTATCATTTTTTTAGGTAGCCTGAAGCAATGAATTGATAGGCATGTAAAGTGAACATCTGTAACATACTTATCAAGCATCTTAAATCAGTGATGCTGCACTGATATTTGTGTTCCTTTAAATTTAAATGTGTCTCAAATGTACAAACTATGTATCAAGTAGGGAGCTACTGTTTCAAAAAGAACAAACTGCAAAGAGCAGCAACCAGTGCCTTTTGATTGCTGCTTCAAATGTGATTATCTAGTTTTCTAACCAGTGAGCAAACTCTAAAACAGGACATTCCCGTAAGAATAATTCAGGAAGTTGTACTTCATTTTCTCTGTGCTTTCAAAGGCAAACAAAAAAAAA
>NW_006205450.1:0-868 GCF_000334495.1 Tupaia belangeri chinensis
AACTATTTAAAAAACAAACAAACCCATTATAGTCAGTGTCCAAATTTTACTAATTGAATAACACCTTTTTTTAAGTTTGCTTGAATCCAGATCCAAAAAAGTTTCAAACACATTGTGGTTTGTTGACTAGTGTCTCTATCTTTCCCTCCTCCCGATTCTCACCCCTTCTGCTTTTTCTAAATTGACAAGTAAATAGCCTAACTCTGAACAACACAATTTAAACTGTGTGGGTCTCAGTAAGCATGATAGAAATACAATATAGATCTGTAAGTGCATTTCCTTTTTGTGATTTTCTTTAACGTTTTTGTCTAGGTTTCTTTATTGTGAGAATACAGTATGTAACATGCACACAGGATGTGTGTTAATCAACTGTTCATGTTGCCAGCTAGCCTCCAGCCGACAGTAGGCATTCCATAGTTAAACTTGGGGGAGCAGAAAATTATACATGGGCCAGCCTGGGCTTGGCAGTAAGGAAGCCGAATCCCACGGGGTTTGGGAAACATGCTGGGCACATGTGCATGCATGCCCAAAATCCCCAAAGGAGAAAGAGAGGGAAGAGAAGGGATTGCGGCATGACCATGCCCCATGGGGGGTGCTTTCTTGCTTTCCCTGTCTCTCTCTTGCTGCCTCTCTCTGGTGAGAACACATCCCCTCTAGCAAAATGAAAAGAAAATTAATGTAGGCCGTTGTGGTGGCAAGACTGTTTCACAGACTAGTCACACATAGGAGGCCCAGTTTCAGTATGACCTAAAAGCCAGACAGTACCTATTTCTGTAACCCTCAAAGCTCAGAGCATGGGCAACATTGTAAGGCTCTGCTTAAAAGACCCACCTGTGATCCTGCCTGGGAGGCTGAGGTAAGATAATAG
>NW_006205451.1:0-1996 GCF_000334495.1 Tupaia belangeri chinensis
AAATGAATATCCTTCCAGTGCCTCTAATGATGTCTCTTCTTTCCACTTCATCACCGTCACATATGAAAACGATCTGCTATTCACTAGCATTCAGATCACAGATTTTATATCACTCACCAACTCCTCTAGATTTATCAGGCTTGATGATCTGGCACTTATTTAATTTTATTTATTTATTCATTTATTTTAATTTGACCAGAGAGAGAGAGAAAGAAAGAGGAAAAGTGAGAAAGCAAACCACCAGGTCCTGGACTTGAACTGTGGTTAGCCGTGTGGGAGTGTCCAGCGCTTTAACCACCACACCATCTGCTGGCCCCTGTATCCCTTTTCTTTAGCTTCTTGTTTTGGAGCAAATATGTTTGGGATTTCTACTTTACTTTTTCTGTCCCTGATATTCTCATCTTCTCTTAGGACAACTGGAGGAAATGTAAGAATTCGTCAGTGCAAACATCTGACCCAACTGGCTGCCTATTTCAATACATATTAGTATCTTGCTTCCAAAATCTTGTATAATAATTCAGGTGTGATAGATACTATTACTTCTTGATATTGACAATATTGTCTGTTGGTTTCAGGAACTCATGATGACTGTTGAAATATCCTAGGAAACAATTTTAATAATTTGTCAACAGATTTTCGGGTTAGATTGAAATATAACTAAGCCAAAAATAAATAGATTGGCCTTAATTATAGAAATATCTATGTGTGCCCTGTCCATTATTAGTATTTCACTGTCTCCGGTTATTTCCGCTTTAAAGTCTTACATGTATCGTACTAATATACTACAGCATTAAAAACTACAGATTTATGTCTGCTATCCAGCTTTGTCCTTAAAAATATATCTTATATTTTGGCTTAATATGGTAATTTCTCTTTTCTACTCACTCGTTTTTGTAAGACTATTGCTTGGATGGTAAAGATGACTGAAAAGCATTTCTCATTTTTTCTTTATATTTACATAATACTATAAATTATTGAAATCCATTGCTTAAAATGTGGTATTAAATTATTAAACAAAAATATTTAAAAGTTTAATTGTAAAGAACAATAGAATGGGGACCAGAAGATGTTATAATTTTTGTATCTCTGGACTACTCCATAGTCGACCGCAGTTCTCATTCCAGACCCAATTGCTTGAAACTCACGCTGGGTGTGTATACGTGCGTGCATGCCCAAAATCCGAAGAGAGGACTGGAGGAGAAGGGATTGAGGCATGGCCATTTCCACTGGGGAGTGATTTCTCAGTTTCTTTCTCTCTCTCTCTCTGACAAGTGCATACAACCTATAGCAAAAAAAACTTTAAAAAGAAAAAAGAAAAGAAAAGAAAAAGAAGAAAAGAAAGAAAAGAAAGAAAAAGAAAGAAGGGTTTAAACGATAGGAGTAAGATTTCTCATTATATATGACATCATTCAGTCTGTTTTTTTTTCCCTTAACACAATTAATATTTATTCAAAAAATAATTGGATCTTCTGGCCAGCCTGAAAACACAAAGAACATGTGTGCTGGTACAGACTTCCAAGGTTCTGAGGACTTGGAGGGCTGAGGAAAGAGGATGAGAGTGAGACAGTGCTGAGACTCAGTCAAGGATGCTTTCTAGCTCTCTCTGGTGTGTGTCCACATCCTATTATTAGAAAAGAAAAAAGCATTTGATTTAAAAGTTATTTTGGAGGGCCCAGCAAGTGGTGAGGTGGTTATATTGGGTTGTGGGAAGTCATGATGCATTTTTCTAGGCATCATGACTTTTCTGATAAGCTGGTAGCACTGGACTCCCACATGGCCAACTGTGGTTCAAGTCTTGAACCTGGCAGCTAGAAAATCATGCTTGGTGCATGTGTGTGCATGCACAATATCCTGAGAGCAGAATGGATTGTGATGTGGCCACCCACCCTGAGGATGATTTCGTGATTGCTCATTTTTCTACTCTGTGACTCACTCTTACTCTCTCTCTCTCAGGTGAACAAATGCACAAAAAAACAAACAAACAAACAAAACAAAC
>NW_006205452.1:0-886 GCF_000334495.1 Tupaia belangeri chinensis
ACTGGGCAGGGCTACTCAGCTCTTAGCAGCAGAGGCCCAGCCCCCTCCAGGTCAGTGGATTCAGGGGGAAAAAGCACTGGGAGAGCCAGCAGGCTCTGGAGGGTCTGTGCTCCAGCCTCACACTTCTCTACATTGCACCAAAGGAGGGAGGGACCCCTGGTACCATATGCTACAATGGGGGAAGCGTGAACCTGAACCCCTGGGCTACCCCTAACCAGAGCAACCTCATAGTGACCTCAAATCCCAACAGCCCTGGGGACAACCCTGTGCTTGGGAGTTCTGCTGCCTCTCCCTTTCCTCACTGAACAGGGGGGACAGCCCACACAGAAACCCCTGGTGAATGGGGGGCCCAGCCCTTCTAAAACTCGGCTGTGCCTAGGTCCAGCTGCACAGCAGTCTCAGTCCTGAGCTGCTCTGCTCCTGGCACACAGTCAGCCAAGAGGCACCTTGCTCTCGGGCCTCCTACTTCTGTGGTGAAGAGTTCTGTTGGGCCTGAAGCTGCTGGGCCATCAGCCAGCTCATCCTCTGGGTCAGGCCGCATTCTCCTGAGGCCCAAGAGGGGAGTCCTGGACTGTGCGAAAGGCTCCTGCAGTGTCCAGGTTCTTCCCAGGCCAGACATCGAGTGAGTCCCAATGCTATGAGAAACCTGAGTCTCCCCCTGTCGGTGACATCGTGGAGCCAGGTGGAGGCTCAGAGCTGCAGAGTACCCTTCCACCCTTTCCCTGCAGTTTGGTCCTCCCTGGTGGGTGGTGTCATGTAGTCTTGGTTAGAGGGTATGTGCAGATTATTTAGAGTATAAAAAAAGAAATGGGTGTGAATGCCAGATGTGGTGTGTGTGGAGGAGTGTGGCCTGGGGAAAACATGGAGGAGGGATACAGAGACAGCA
>NW_006205452.1:1874-2368 GCF_000334495.1 Tupaia belangeri chinensis
GATATGTGATGTCCATGTGTTATTGGTGTGGGTTCCCACATGATCTGAGATTCCCAGAAGGCTGATGTGTCTCCTGCAGTGTGAGCCGTAACTGTGCTGCTCAGCAGGTCTAAGGTTCGCTGTTCTCTGTCAGAGCAATGGCCACTTGCACTGATGGCTTCAGCTCCCCTGTCCCAAGTGGAACAACCTGGAACATGACTGAATTCACCCAGGACTAATGCACAGGCTAGTGGGGACCTGGCTTAGTGTGGCCATCTGGAACCTGCCAGGAAACCCAATTTGGCCTGGGAGGCAACCCTGGCACAGGCTCTGCAGCATCAATATCCCCTAGGCAGGCTTTATGCCCAAGGTCAACACTGTTTTCTGGGGATGCATAATCCATTTCAACCCCATGTTCATTTAATTGGATAAAAATAATAATCATCCTTACAGTAAGGATCCTCTACACATGACGGAACTCTTCGCATCCAATTTTGCTTTGCAGCATCCCTCCT
>NW_006205453.1:0-3456 GCF_000334495.1 Tupaia belangeri chinensis
GTAGATCACTGTAGCATAGTATTGACATAGCACTTATGTTGATTCTTCAAATTCATGAAAAAGCTGTCTTCCTGGTTTCCACACATTTTTCAAGTGAATTGTTCAGTTTTTATAATTTTCTTCATAGAGGTCTTTCATTTTCTTGATGAGATTACTTCCAAATAGTTTTTGTGGTTATTTCGAATAAGATTGCCTTCTTCACTTCTCTCTGTTTATTCATGATTAGTGTAGAAAAATGCTACAGATATTTTTAATTAGCCAAGGGCTTATGTACTTGCTAGAGAGTGATAGAGAGATGAAGATTCATGAAGACAGAGAAAGCCCCCCATGATTGGGCATAATATGGCCATTATGGGCTATAAACATACCTGAGAATTAGCCTCTGGACTAACTGACATAGCCACAGTCCTCAGGAGATTCTGCAGTCCCTTTCCTCTATTTTTTCTTCCCATTAGGATCTTGGACACATGCACACATACACTTACTCAATGTGTTTTCCATGCCACAAGGGCCTTGGACTCAAATCACAGGTGGTGGTGAGGCATCTGGTTCCCTACACATAGTATTTAACCATTGTGCTATGGGTATAGCCTACTGCAGATTATTTTTTAGGCTGGATTTGTGTCCTGCAACTTGACTGCATTTGTTTATATCATTTAAGAGGTATTTGGTGGATTCTTTAGGTTTTTACATACAGAGTTGTAGAAAAATGCATCATGACTTTTTTGATGAACCATTATATAATTATGTCAGCCACAAATAGGGGTAACGTAATTTTTTCCTTTTAAATTTATGCCTTTTATTTTGTTCTTTCATCTGACAGTTTTAGTTAGTACTTCCAGTATCTACATTGAAAAGGAGAGAAGAAAGTGGATGTTTCTGTCTTGTTCTAGTTTGAAGTTGAAAAAGTTAACACTTTTTCCCATTCAATATTATGTTAGCTGCAGGAATGTCATAGATGATCTTTATTTTGGTATGAAATGTAGTTTTTTTGCCTATTTTGTTGATTCTTCATCATAAAAGACATATATATATATATATATTTATGGAGAGATTTTTGCTATAGGACGTATGCACTCACCAGCAAGACAGAGAAAGACAGAGAGATGGAAAGTGAGAAATCACCCCCTAGGGAGGGATGGTCACACTGAAATCCCTTCTCCTCCATTCTCCTCTTGGGATCTTGGGCACACATGCACACACGCCTGGTGTGAGTTTAAGCCACCGGGTCCAGGACTCGAACTGCGGTTGACTACGTGGGAGTCCAGTGACATAGCCATTAAGCTAACTGCTGGTCCCAAAAGACTTATATTTTATCCAATACTTTTTATGTGTCAATTACTGTGATCATATGAATTTGTCAATTCTTCTGTTAAGGAGATCTATTACATTTATTGCTTTATACATATTCAATAATCCTTGTATTCCAGTAATAAACCCTACCTGGTCATAATGTATAATATTTTTAGAATGTTGTTGGATTGGTTTCAGTCATGAGATATGGTCCTATATTATGCTTACATAAATTTACGACTTGGTGTTCCTTGTATCTTTTTTGTACTTTCATATCACACTCTGCTTTCCTTTTCTTTAATTCTAGGGAAGTACTTTATTTTAGTGTACATCTCCTGGTGATGACTTATCTTAAACTTGTTTTTAATTCCCAGATGTCTTTGTTTTATGTAATTTTTTTCGCTTAAGGAATGCTCGTTCACTAGAGGAGAAAAGGAGAAAGCATCCACCTGAACCAACTTTCAATAAGACTTTTTCTATTTTTCCAGGGTGGCATTGGCTTTGACACCTAATACATCATAGTAAGTAATTCTTTTACCCTTTCTTACTGCCAGTGAATGGGCTGAAGCTAGTGTAGGAGTACATAGCTTTGGACAGCTTAGGCAGCCATTTCTCCTCTAATTCTCAACAAGGATTCTAGAAAGTTTCTGAATACCCTTTTTATAATGTTTTTTTACTACCAACAGTCCTTATATGTAACATTTGTATATCACTTTGAAGTCTATAAAATTATTTATGCATAATTTAACTTTCTTGTCTGCTAATTGAAATACCTGTATTATTTGAGTGATTTTATTTTTGAAATATGGGTCACATTTTGCTTTTATTTTACTAAATATGCATTCTGAATTCTACCCCGGATATTGTAAATTATATATCGTAGAGCTTGTGAATACTGTTCTGTATCTCAAAAGATTAATTTTTATTCTACAAGTTGGTTAACTGGCTAGATTCAAGTTCCAAATTCTATTTCCTTTGTAGTGATGTGGAGTTGATTCTCCATTTCTTTCAGTTTCAAATAGCCCTTTTAGTATTTTAGTAGTTCACCAGCAGTTTTGATGAGTTTGATATGCAAGTCCTGAAGATTATATTCTTTGGCTTGCTCTATTCTAGGACTTTTGATTTTCTGCCCAACTTTCTGGTTGTCCGTTCAGCCCTGAATATTACCTTTTGATAACCTGAGCCAGTAAAGGTGCAGGCCTCTCTTGATCTGTATGCAAACTGGAGAGTTCACTGTGGTAAAATTACAAGTTTACAGACTTTGTCCTTTTATGAATTCTCTAAATCCAATTTATGCCTTGTTTTAACTATTCTTTAGTGTCTCAAATGATTCTGTTCTACATTTTTAAGTAACACACACACACATACACACACATATGTTTCTGGATATATATATTTTTATATCTGTACATATGTATTCATTTTTTAAAAATTTATTTTCTTTTATACATTTAATTATATTATTTAGCTTACATAGTGAATATTTCTATATGTGAACATTTCTCCCTAGTCCCATTGATTAAACTATAAAATATCTTCAACAGATAATATCACATTTCTTTGTCCCATTAATGCTTTGCCTTCATATTTTTCTTCTAAATGTCCTTCCTCTGGCCCTACTCTTCCATACACACTATATCTGGTATTTACACCCACTTAACTGTGTTTGTATATCCTTTAGTCAATCAGTTTCAGTCATAGAATGCAGACAGTCGGTGTATATTAAGTGGGAACATACAGTGCCTCTCCTTCTAAGCCTGGCTTGCTTAACTCATCAGTAGATTTTCCATATTCTTTCACTTTCTGTCAAAAGCCAGGGTTTTTTTTAATGGCTGAATAGTATTCCATAGAGTATATGTGCCATGGTATTTCAATCCATTTATCTGTCTGAGGTCATTTGGATTGTTTCCATGTCAGCAATTGTGAATAGTGCCGCAGAAAAAATCCATGTGCAAGCACTTTTCTGATGAAGAATTCTTCTGTCCTGTGGGTAGATACCAAAGACTGGGATTGCTGGATAATATGGTAGTTCTATTTGTAGATTTTTTGAGGAATCTCCAAATTGTTCTCCACAGTGGCTGAACGAATTTACATTCCTACCAGCAGTGTAAGAGTTCCCCTTTCACCACACCCCCGCCAACACTTATCATTTTTTTTTTTTTT
>NW_006205453.1:4569-8604 GCF_000334495.1 Tupaia belangeri chinensis
TGAAGAATGTGTCTGGTACTTTGATTGGCATTGCATTAAATATGTAGATTAATTTGTGGAGAATTGCCACTTTGATTATATTAATTCTTCAAATCCAGGAACATGGGATATCCTTCTGCTTTTTTGTGTCATTTTCAATTTCTTTTTTTAGTTTCTCATAGTTTTCTATGTGGAGGTCTTTAACTTCTTTGGTTCGATTTATTCCTAAATATCTTATACTTTTGGTGACTATGGTAAATGGAATATTTTTAGTTCTATCTCAGTCTGCCTGTTGTTTGTATATGGAAATGCTATAGATTTCTGTATATTGATTTTGTACCCTGCAACTTTACTGTATTCGTGTATTACTTCCAGAAAAATTTTTCATGGAAATCATTGGGTCTTCTATATATACAATCATGTCATCTATGAATAGAGACAGTTTCACCTCTTTCCTATTTGAAAGCCTTTTATTTTTTCCTCTTTTCTGATTGCATTGGTGAGAACTTCCAGTACTATATTGAAAAGGAGTGGAAAAAATGGGCATTCTTGTCTTGTACCCATTTATAGTGGGAAAGCTTTCAGCTTTTCTCCATTCAGGATGATGTTCGCTATGGGTTTTCCATAGATAGCTTTTATTGTGTTGAGAAATGACCCTTCCATGCCGATTTTGCTGAGAGTCTCAATCATGAAGGGATATTGTATCTTATCAAATGCTTTTTCTGCATCAGTTGATATGACCATATGGTTTTTATCTTTCTTCCTGCTAATGTGGTATATTATATTTATGTTTTTGCATATGTTGAACAAACCTTGTATTCCTGGAATAAAGCCTACCTGATGATGATGTATAATCTTTTTTATAAGTTGTTGGATATGATCTGCTAGTATCTTGTTGAGGATCTTTGCATCTATATTCATCAGAGATATTGGTCTATAGTTTTCCTTCCTGGTCCTGTCCTTATCTGTTTTAAGTAGAAGGGTGTTACTGGCTTCATAGAAAGAATTAGGGAGAGATTCATCCTTTTGGATCTTTAGAAATAACTTGAGCAGAATGGTGGTAAACTCTTCTTTGAAAGTTTTATAGAATTCAGAGGTGAAGCCATCGGGGCCAGGGCTTTCCTTTTTGGGAAGTTATTTATTACTGATTCGATATCCTGGCTGTTTATACACCTATTCAGACTTTCTATATCCTCCTGGCTCAATCTTGGTAGATTATATGTGTCCAGAAGTTTGTCCATCTTATCCAGATTGTCTTGTTTCTTGGCATATAGTTGTTCATAGTATTCTCTAATGATGCTTTGCATTTCTACTATGTCTGTTGTTATATTGCCTGCTTCATTGCAGATTTGATTGACCTGGTTCCTCTCTCTCTTCTTAATAAATCTCACTTGTGGCATATCAATTTTATGTTTTCAATGAACCAGCTCTTTAATTTATTTTCTATATACTTAGTTTATTTTCTATTTCATTTATTTCTGCTTGGATCTTTATTATTTCCTTTCTCGTGGAGTTTTCTGGATTTTTTTGCTGTTGGTTTTCCAATTCTCTGAGGAATAATGTTAGGTGATCTATTTTCCTTCTTTCCATCTTCCTCTTACGTGCAGTAGTTGCTATGAACTTCCGTCTCATGACTGCTTTAGCAGCATCCCAAAGATTATGGAAACTCCTGCCCTCATTGTCATTGGCTTCCACAAATCTTTTGATTTCAGTCCTTATTTCTTCGGTAGTTGTGGAGTCATTCAGGAGTAGGTTATTTAGCCTCCATGTATTTGAGTATTTTTGAGGATGTCTTTTGAAATTAAACTCAAGTTTAATTCCATCATCGTCAGAGAAGATGCTGGATATAGTTTCTATGCTTTTGAATCTGTAGACGCTTTCTTTGTGCCCTAATATATGGTCAATCTTTGAAAAGATTGGGGGTAAGAAAAAAGTGTATTTCATGTTTTTCGGATGGTAAGTTCCATAGATGTCTGTTAAGTCCATTTCATTTGTGGTATCATTCAGATCCTTTATCTCTTTATCTATTTTTTTCTCTAGATTCTTTCCCAAGAGGGGATAGTGCAGTGTTGTGGTTTCCAACAATTAGTGCAGTGCATTCTATCTCCCCTTTTAGATCCAACAGTCTTTCCTTCACATATTTAGATGCTCATGTGTTAGGTGCATAGGTATTTATAAGCATTATAGCTATTTTGTCTATTGTTCCTTTTACTACAATATAGTGCCCTTCTTTGTCTCTTCAAACAGTTTTTGTTTTAAAGTCTATTTTGTCAGAAATTAGTATTGCAACACCAGCTTTTTTTGGTTCCCATTTGCATGGAAAACCTTTTTTCTACCCCTCATTTTCAGTCTATTTATGTCTTTATCCATGAGGTGGGTTTCCTGTAGGCAACAGATAGAGGGTCTCTCTCTCTTTTTTTTTAAATAGATTCAGGCAGTCTGTGTCTCTTGATTGGAGAATTTAATCCATTAATACTCCATGTTATTATTGATATTACTGGATCTGTCCCGACATTTAAGTTGGCCATTGTCTTGGTTGCCTTTTATTCCTTTGTTTCTGTTTGTTAATTCTTTAGTTTTCCTGGAACAGTACTTTCCTCAGGATTTCTTGAAGAACTGGTCTGGTGTTGGCAAATTCTTTCAGGTTTTGTTTGAGAAAATTTTAATCTTTTTTTTCTGTATAAAGGATGATCTTGCAGGATTATAATAATCTTGGTTGAAATTGTTTCTCTCTTAATACTTTCAATACATCTTCCCATTCTTTCCTTGCTTGCATTGTTTCTGTTGAGAGGTCTCGTGTTAGCCTGATGAGACGACCTTTGTAACTCACTCGTTTCTCTTTTGCCAGTTTTAGTTTCATGTCTTTATCTGTGGTCTTTGCCAGATTGGCTAAGATGTGCCTTGGGGAAGATCTTCTGGGGTTGATTCTATTAGTGGTCTTTTGTATTTCTTGGGCCTGGATGTTTGTGTACCTCTCTAGACTTGGCAAATTTTCTTCCAAAATTTCATGGAATAGATTTTCCATGCTGTTAGTTTCTTCACCTTCTGGGATGCTAATTATTCTGATGTTTGGGAGTCTTATGATGTCTAGTATTTCTCATATTTTATCCTCATGTTTTTTTGTTATTTTCTCTATCTTTTTGGTGTTTTTTTCTAGGTTAGAGGTTTTATCTTCTACATTGGCGATTCCATCTTCAGCATGGTCTAATCAACTTGAAAAATACTTTCAAGAGAGTTTTGATATCCTCTATTACAGACTTTAATCTCTAATAGCTCCATCTGATACTTTCTCAAAGTGTCCATTTCTTTTTGCATATCATGGAAGGAGTTCCTTATCTTCTGTAGTTCATTGTCTCTTTTCTGTTCCAGCTCATACAATTTAGTCACCATGAATGTTCAAAATTCTTCCTCTGACATTTTGATGATGTCCTCAATTTTCATGAAAGATGGAGGGGAGTTACTCTGTTCCTTTGACAGAGACATATTTCTTTGTTTATTCAGACCTGAGGCTCTTCTACTTCTAACCATTGGAAGATGTATTCACTTTTGAATACCTCTTAGGAGAACGTTTCTCTGACTAGGAATGTGTTTCCCTTTTGCTGCAAATTGATGTATGCCAAAGTCTCTCTTCTGTTGTTTTTAGTAGTGTGGTCTCAAGAAAGATACTGTATTCAGGTGTCTGAAGAGCAGTATATCTCTTTGCACAGCTTATTCAGTATAAGGAAAGATCCGAGAGAACTTTATATTACTAGAAAATTTCATATCTCTGATACTAGACCTGCCTAGTCCCTCTGGCATGGTGGAAGATGAACAGAAGATAATATGAGAGAAGAGAGTACAGAAGGGAATAAAGAAAAAGTTGTGTCGCACCTTAGGGAAAGGAAGAGAAGGTTATTAACAAAAAAATGGAGAAGATAGAAGAAATCAAAGAAAACACTTCCTACCTACCTAGGGGTCTGGGTGAGTCTTGGGTTGGAGAGACTGAAAGTGAGGCAGTGGGGGAAATGGTGCCCCTGCCTCATGTCTCTTACTGCCCAGAGGCCTGCAGGTAGAACT
>NW_006205453.1:8892-11234 GCF_000334495.1 Tupaia belangeri chinensis
ATGAACATCATTTATAATTTATACAAAGTAAGTAATGCAACATGATAGAGTTAATGTACTTCCTTTTATATGGTCCATGAACTTTTGTTCCCTTAAGTGTAATGTACTTTTTTTTTGAGAGGTTTTTGCTATAGGGTGCATCTGCTCGCCAGAAAGACAGAGAGAGAGAGAAAGAGAGAGAGAGAGAGAGAAAGAGATAGAAAGTGAGAGATCACCCCCCAGGGGGGATGGTCACACTGCAATCCATTCTCCTCTTGGGATCATGGGCATGCATGCATACATGCCCAGCATGAGTTTAAGCCACTGGGCTCAGGACTCAAACCATGGTCAACTACATGGTAGTTCAGCAACATAGCCATTATGCCAACTGCTGGTCCCAAGGGTAACATTTTTGAAATGGTTGTTTATGGTTCACAATATTCACATTTGACTTTTAATGTACCTTTAAATATTTACATTATACCATTTTCTATACAAGAACTCTATAATAGTGTACTTGCACTTTTCTCTTCTTTTTTCTACCATGTAATCATGCATTTTACTTGTAAGTACTTTAAACCCAATATGTAACTTCTTTCACTTTCCTATACATCCACACACTCAGTTTTAACCACATGACTCAAGACCTACAATCATAAATTACATTGTAAGCATATATTATCTATCTAATTCATAGCCATATTTTGCTTTAAATGGCCAATGCCTTTTTAAAAAAAATAATTATTTACTCAACTTTATTATTATTTTAATTTGCTAAAGAGGACTCATACTCATGTGTGGTGTGGGGGGTGCAGGATGAAGTCAGAAAACAAGCCACAAGGTCTGAAACTCAAACAATGCTTAGACAAGTGAGAGTACAACACCTTTACCACCTCATCACCTGTTGGTCCCAGCCAATGTATTTTTTTAAAGTTTGATAAGAGTTATTTATAAGGGTTCTCCCTTATTTTTTATTTCCAGTATTTTTGTTTGTATCTTATCTGATCTTTATCTGTAATAACATTTTCTAGTTTGTGACAGTTTGCTTATTATATGCCTCCCTGTAGTTGTCTTTGTATTGTCTTTTGCTGTATGATGTTTGGTTATCCCTTAAGACCATAATTTTTTTGATACTTAACTGCAAGTTAAAGTGATCCAATCCTCAAGATCACCTAAGGCCTTGTAAATTTTAGAGGCAATTATGAATCTAGGAAGGTTTTTATACTCACCTTTGTGATATATTACTATACCAGAATCCACTAAAATCAGCCAGGGGCCAGAATTCATAAGGTAGAGTCTATGGGTCATTTGCTCAAGTTTCCAATTGTTTTCTCTCAGTAGAATTCTGTTGATATTGCCTATTTCTTCCAACAATAATGGGCAAGGATGCCCACAGGACACTGAAAACACGAGACTCTCACTGAAGCGATTGTTCAGAGTTTTGGATTTGGCTACATAGACATGCTTGCCCAGACATGTGACTTCTTTTACTTTACCATACATCCCCACATTCAGCTTTAACCACATGACTCGAGACCTACAATCGTAAATTACATTGTATGCATAGATTATTCATGTAACGCATAACCATAAAGTGGACAATGGTAGTCTTACCAGGTTAGCAATTTCAAAAGCTAAAAGATAATCTCCAAGAACTTCAACTGACTGAATGTTTTTTGGGAGACCCATTAATTCATTAGTATATATAGCTTTTGATACATGGACTGAGGGTTTTTACTTTATCATTTTCATAAGATCGAAAAATGATCAGTCTTCTGGGACTAGCAGTTAGTGTAATGGCTATGTCACTGGACTCCCATGTAGTCTACCACAGTTTGAGTCCTGGACCTGGTGGCTTAAACTCAAACCGGGTGCATGTGCATGCATGCCCAAGATCCCGAAAGGAGAATGGAGGAGAAGGGATTGCAGCATTGCCATCCCCCTGGGGTGTGATTTCTAGCTTTCTATCTCTCTGTCTCTTTCTGTCTTTCTAGAGAGCACATGCCCCCTATAGCAAAAAAAAAAATCCATCTTTTTAAAGATAGTTTTCTTACCCAACTACTCACTGAGATATCCAGTTACATGTAGAGTATACCATTGGATTTTGCCCCATGCATGACAACTGACACATGGAGTGTTTTCAACTGAGATTTAGTAGTAATGCAGTCCCATACTCTGGTGGGACTTTTTATCTTTAGCAAAAGGGGAATGAATAAATCTCATTTCACCTTGCATCCTTTTTTACTTTGGATTTAGCCTCCAGTACTTTAGATCTTCAGAATTTGGAAAATGTCTAAAAGTATTTTTCAAGGCCTTTAAAATGAATCATTTTGTCATTCTTCCATGTAACTACCAAAAACTTC
>NW_006205453.1:11522-13087 GCF_000334495.1 Tupaia belangeri chinensis
CAGCAGTTAGTGTAATGGCTATGTTGCTGGACTCCCATGTAGTCTACCATGGTTCGAGTCTCAGATCTGGTGGCTTAAACTCTCACCGGGTATGTGTGCATGCGTGCCCAAAGTCCCGAAAGGAGAATGGAGGAGAAAGGATTGTGGCATTGCCATCCCCCCAGGGGGTGATTTCTTGCTTTCTGTCTCTCTGTTTCTTTAGATCAATCTTTTAAAAGATAGTTTTCTTACCCAACTACTCACTGAGATATTCAATTACATGTACAGGATGCCATTGTATTTTGCTCCATGCATGACAACCAACACATGGGGTATTTTCAACTGGGATTTCTAGAAATGCAGTCCCATACTCTGGTGGAACCTTTTTATTTTTAGCAAAAGAAGAATGAATAAATCTCATTTCACCTTGCATCCTTTTTTACTTTGGATTTAGCCTCCTGTACTTTAGATCTTCAGAATTTGGAAAATGTCTAAAAATATTTTTCAAGGCCTTTGAAATGAATCATTTTGTCATTCTTCCATGTAACTACCAAAAACTTCCCTGAACTTTTCATCCCTAGTGTTGTTCCCAGGGAAAGTTCAGTAGGAGATAATTCATTTAAAAAACTTTAGTGGTAATATAGGTTGCAGTTTATATTGGTTTTCAGTGGGCTGTCCCAGTAGAAATGGTCAAGATTGATCAGATTTGAAATATGTGTTATTTTGAGGTTAGACACCGCAGAATGATGCTTGTCCATTGCATTGTAAAATGAGGTTTGTAAATGTTTAGATTTTAGTTGAATGTGATTAAAAATTAAATAAAATTTAATTAAATAATTAGTGGCCTTAAATAGTAAGTTAAAGATTTTGGAATTTTGGAGCATATGAAGTATTTTTTTGTTCATTTTTTTGTTGGGATGCTGATTCTTGTAGATATTTACTTAACAAATATGTAGTAATTCTTATTGAGAAAATAACTTTTGTGCTCTGAATTGCTGTTTAATTTTGAATTTGTTTTGTACTTTTATCTTTGTCATAAGAAGTTCTTTTGATATTTGGAGAGAGAGTTGCAGTTACATACATATTATTTCCATGAGGGATAATAGAGAAACAAAATAGGGAGGCACTCCAGTGGTGTGTTCATGGTTTAATTTGGCTAATTAAGATCATGGGCATGGAGATTTCTAGTGTGTTTAGGGAGACATTGGAAAGTGAACCCAAGAACTTTCATGGGTTCTGAGCATCACAGGTATGTTACTGCTGCATCCCTGTAGATGGTTTTGTTTTGAAATGTGTGTATTTGCATTTTTAGATTTTCATTAGTATGGTTTAAGGCATTTGAGTTTTGTATACTGTTCCTTTTTATTATTTCTGGTTTTAAATTTTCAATGTACATTTAATTATATACCTTATGGAATACAGTATGGTTTTTCAAAGCATTCATGCACAGGGTGGTAATCAAATCTGTGATATTGCCATATTCATCAAAGAACAATATGTGGTGCACCTTCAATTTTTGTTCAACTAGTTCAACACACACACACATATATATGTACGTATGTATGTGTGTGTGTGTGTGTGTGTAT
>NW_006205453.1:13273-16180 GCF_000334495.1 Tupaia belangeri chinensis
TTATTTACTTCATTCTGAATGACAGGATCTCTTTGTTCTCCATGGCTGAATCGTATTCCTTGTGTATATGTGCCACTTTTTGTTTGTTTGTTTGTTTGGAATATGTTTTTAATTTTTATAAATAAGTTATCTATTACAAAAATAGTTTACCCAGTAAGTCACAAAACTCTTACCTATTACAAAGAGTTTATGCAGTTCAATCACAAATCCATAAAAGAGAGATATCCAAATTATATTTTACTAATAGAACAAGTAATAACTGATTTATCAATCTTCATATACAGCTGTAGAAGTTAATGAAAAACAAAGCCTGGTTTTAAAGGAAATTGCATAGATGTAAGAGGTCCAACTCTATTGTCAAATTAAGTAGAATTGTCATATTCCTTCTGTATATAAAATGAAAAATTTGAAAGTCAAGATCTTGAGATTCCTAGAGATCACCTGTATTATTTATTTGCTTCTGATTAATTTAATAGCCTTGAGGAACTTGTGCTGATAATGTCTGTGGCTCCTGATGAAACAGTTCTTTATTGGACTGACCACTTGAAATTGTTCATCACTAATGCTGTGTGTTTGAGTCCTACATACATTCATTCCATTTCCTTTTCTTCCATTGTGGAAAACATTCTGTGTCCAAGTTGAGTAGTCCTGTGATTGGGTAGATCAGAAATTTCAGAATCATTTGAAAAATTCAAGTCTCCTTCATTACAAATATACTTTGTACTCTCCTGAGAAAGAATGGCACAGCAGGCATACAGGTTGTTAATATTCTGGAACATGCACCAGGATACAACAACTTCAAGGAATTTTTTTGCAGATTGTTTAAAACCTGATAATCAATAGGTGCCATTCCTATATTGTCTACTTAGAACTATTTGTATAGTAGGCAGTTCTAGGTGTTAATGGAAATAGTATACTCATTTCTTTTGTCCAAGTATTTTCCTTTGCCTCTGTTACTTCTCCCTCATCCTTCTGGGCCACAGGCACCACCTCTTTCACTAGGGCATCCATCTCCACTCACCACTGCTGCCTCCATCACCATGACCACCACAGGTGCCACCCCTGGCTCTGATTCTGCCAACCATGGAAGACACCTCAGCCATTTCTCCTTTTAGACTCAGCTCCCTGAGACTGGCCACTGGCTAATGCTGTGTGTTTGAGTCCTACATACATTCATTCCATTTCCTTTTCTTTCATTGTGGAAAACATTCTGTGTCCAAGTTGAGTAGTCCTGTGATTGGGTAGATCAGAAATTTCAGAATCATTTGAAAAATTCAAGTCTCCTTCACTACAAATATACTTTGTACTCTCCTGAGAAAGAATGGCACAGCAGGCATACAGGTTGTTAATATTCTGGAACATGCACCAGGATACAACAACTTCAGGGAATTTTTTTGCAGATTGTTTAAAACCTGATAATCAATAGGTGCCATTCCTATATTGCCTACTTAGAACTATTTGCATAGTAGGCAGTTCTAGGTGTTAATGGAAACAGTACTCATTTCTTTTGTCCAAGTATTTTCCTTTGCCTCTGTTACTTCTCCCTTGTCCTTCTGGGCCACAGGCACCACCTCTCTCACTAGGGCAGCCATCTCCACTCACACTGCTACCTCCATCACCATGACCACCACAGGTGCCACCCCTGGCTCTGATTCTGCCAACCATGGAAGACACCTCAGCCATTTCTCCTTTTAGATTCAGCTCCCTGAGACTGGCCACTGAAGCCAACTCCTTCTGGATACCACTACCACTGGTGCTGCTTGTGGCTGTGGAGTAGGGAAGTGGGCTGAGCTGTGTTTCTGGGGCCAGAGATTGCTGCAGATCAAAAACTGTAGCTGGGGGTAGTTGGCATAGTAGTTAAGTCACTAAACTCCCATAAGGCCAACTGCCATTTGAGTCTTAAATCAGTGGCTTAAAAATCATGCTGGGCATGTGTGAGTGTGTATGTGCCCAAGATCCCTGGAGGAGAATGCAAAAGAAGGAATTCCATCATGGCCATCCCCCCTTGGGGATAATTTTTCACTTTTCCACTCACAATCTCTACAATAAAAGAAAAAGAAAAAGAAAGAAAAAGAAATCTGTGGCTGGTGGCCAGCATGTCCAGTCTGATGTAGCATTTATGTTGCTGGACTCCCACATAGCCAAGAACAGGTCCAGTACTGGACTCCATGGGTTAAAAATCATGCCAGGCACATGTGTTTGTGTGTCCAAGACCCCAGGAGGAGAATGGAAGGGAAGGGATTGAAGTGTGGCCATTCATCCTGGAGGTGAGAGTGAATTCTCACTTCACCTCTCTGTCTCTTTCTCTCACTCTCTCTCACTGGAGTGCACACACCCTAAGGTAAGACCATCTAAAAGAAGGAAAAAAATAAAAATAATAAAAAATTAAAAAACAAAAAAGAAACCACAGTGGGGACCAGCTGGTGGCATAATGGTTAAAGCAATGGACTCCCACATGATAGACCACAGTTCAAGTCCTGGACCCAATTTGAAATTCACACTGTGTGTGTGTATGCATGCCTGAAGTCCTAAGAGGAGAAAGGAAAAGAAGGGATTGCAGTGTGGCCATTACCCCAGGGGTGATTTCTGTCTCTCCAGAAAGTGTATGCACCCCCTAGCAAACAAAACAACAGGTGGGCATAGCTTCTCAGGATCCTCAGCTGCATTTCCTGAGAGGCTGGGTCGCTACCTCCCACCCTCCTACTACATTGTTTTATTCTGGTCATTAGTTGTTCAACACTTAGATGGATTCCTTGTCTTACCTATAGTAAATATTGTAATAAACATGGATGTGGAAATGTCTGATTTCTTGTTTTGGGTAAATACTGAGGAGTGAATTTTATGGACCATATGGTAGTTCTAGTTGTAAGTTGCTTTTTTTTTTCTCTTCTTTTGGAGGGGTTTTTT
>NW_006205453.1:16190-17229 GCF_000334495.1 Tupaia belangeri chinensis
GTGCGCTCACCAGAGAGACAGAAAGTGAGAAATCACCCCCCAGGGGGGATGGCCATGCCGCAATCCCTTCTCTCCCATTCTCCTCTTGGGATCTTGGGCACGCATGCACATGCACCTGGCATGAGTTTAAGCCACCGGGTCCAGGACAAGAACCGTGGTTGACTACGTGGGAGTCCAGTGACATAGCCATTATGCTAACTGCTGGTCCCTAGTTGTAAGTTTTTGAGATGTCTCCATAATTGTTTTCCACAGGGACTGTATTAATGGACATTCTCACCAACAATGAAGGAGAGCACCTTTCATTTTAAAAATAGCTTTACACACACATTACAGTGTGCAAAATATGCATTTTTCTCACCATGAATAGTGAATAAATCAAGACAAATACATTATCATATACATTGTCATTATCAAATAACTTAGTTTTTGTGTCAATTAAATGTATTTTCCCCAATTTTCCTCCCTTTCTCCACTCCCTATGATCTCCCCATTATTTCTATTTCCTATAGTTGCCTGCTATCAGACCTTCCAATCATTCCGTTTCTTGCCCTTTTTTTTTTTGAGAGTTTTTTGCTATAGGGCACATGTGCTCTCCAGCAAGACAGGGAAACAGAGGCAGAAAGTGAAAAACCACCCCCACCAGGGTGGGTGGCCATGTTGCAGTTCCTTCTCTATTCTCCTCTTGGGATCTTTGGCACACACACATACACATTGGCATGAGTTTAAGCCACCAGGTCCAGGATTTGAAACGCGGTCGACTGCATGGGAGTCCAGCAACATAGCCATTACGCCAACTGCTGGTCCCCCAATCATTCAGTTTCTATTGTAAAGTGCAGACATTCGATATATATTGACCAGAACCATACCAAGTCTATCTTTCATAATCTAGCTTCACTTAGTGTTACGTCTTCCTTGTATCAAATGTCAGACCCTCATTGATTTTTATGACTGAATAGTATTCCATAGAGTATATCTATCTATATGTCACATTTTTTGCAATTCACTTGTCTGTTTTTGCACATTTGGATTGATTCTATGT
>NW_006205454.1:0-466 GCF_000334495.1 Tupaia belangeri chinensis
CGCCATGTTAGGGCGGGGGCGCTCTACAATAGGGCATTGATGCTGATGAGAGAGTGAGACAGAGAAAGACAGAGAAGGAAAATGAGATATCAAGCTGTCAGGTCCAGGACTCAAACCACTCCGCCATGTGGGAGTTTAGAGATTTAACCACCATACCACTTGTAGGCCTCACTAAGATTTTTAATAAAACATGTTAGACTTTTATTTTCAAATTTATGATATTCTTTTCCAGAAAATAATAAACTTTTATTGTTTATACAACTGTTCTTAAATTCTTTACATTTCTTTTTTGGAGAGGATTTTGCTATAGGTGCATGTGCTCACCAAAAGACAGAGGAAGACAGAGAGAAAAAAACTGAGAAATCACACCCCCAGGGGGGATGCCATGCCACAATCATCTCTTCTCCTCCATTCACCTCTCAGGATCTTAGGCACACACACACACACACACACACACACACTCACA
>NW_006205454.1:512-2024 GCF_000334495.1 Tupaia belangeri chinensis
CATGCTTGTGGAAAAAATGATTAACTTTTATTGTTTATACAACTGTTCTTTCAGTCTTTAAGTTTTTAGAATAGAAGTACTCTCATTTTTAACATTTCTAGGTAACCATTTTGACAAAATGACTTGCTTTTCCAAGAGTCAACTTCAATTTTTTTCAAAGAGCAGATAAAATGTTATTGTTAGTACAATAGAAATCAAATGGAAGCTAAATTTCTGATCTTTATTTTTATGTATGTATATAATATTTACTTGTCTTTCTCAAGAAATTTGTCTAATTTATTGTCTCTCTTTTTGATAAAGATATTTTACACATAATTAATGAACTTCCTTACATTCTTTAAATTATTTTATTAATTATTATTATTCTTTTAGGTTTTTCTATATGGTGTGTGTACCACCAAAGAGAGACAGAGAGCAAGAGGGAGAGGTCCTGGATTCAAAACCTAGTCAACCATGTGAGAGTCCAGTGCCTTAACTATGATGCCACCTGCTGGTTCCATGATTTAGTGTTTCTTTAACATACAAACTTATTTATAAACCAAATAGGGTATCCTGAGACTATATGCATCAAAAGAGGTTCAGTGTTTTAAAACTGAATCACTGTTTCTTCTTTCATTATTTTTGAAGACAGTATAAGAAAAAATTAAAATTACAGAAGAAAATTCCTCATGGTTCCTGCAAACTAGTCAGTTCAGGGTACCAGAGAAATGAAGATTTTCTACTGATAATTCAGCCTCCAGCAAACAAGCTAGCATGGTAGGGAGCCCCTCTGGAATTTTATCTATGTCTCTGAGTCTCTGTATCCATCTCTCCCTGCTTCTGTTTTCTCATTTTTTGTAATTTTTCCTTTTTACAATTTTTAAAGGTGAAGTTTTCTATTTTGTGCTTTTTTTAAAGAAAAACAATAATTACAAAATTTTCAGGTTTTTTTCAGTATTTTTTTCTCTTTCTTTGTTGTTGCTTCTCTCTCTTTTTTCATTTTCTTTTTTCTTGTTTCTCCATTCTTCAATATCCATTTAATGTGTTTCTAGATAGATCTAAGGGAAATGTAGGTAAACATCCAAATACTATTAGAGTTAATATATTCCTCAATATCTACTGAATCTGCTGCAACAGCAATCACAACAAAATGACACATAGATTCCAGATCACCTCTTTCTGCTTGCTCCAGAACATTCAGATTAAATTTCAAGAATTAGAAAGAAACACACCATCCATCAGATGACAAGAAATCACCGCAGGACCACAATAAATATTGGAAAGCAAGAAAATACCTCTCCTCCAAGGGAAAAAAATAACTCCTCTTCATCCACAAGCAGTTCAATGAAAATAATGGAAATGTCAGATAAAGAATTTAGAGCATTCATAATGGCAAAGTTAACAGAGATGGAAGGGAAGAGAGACAATGAACTGCTAAAGAGAAAGGAGAAAGAAGTTGACGAGTTCCAGGAAGTGAGGAAATTCTTGTAAGATCTAAAGGTGGAATTATACACTTTACAAAAGAATCAAATG
>NW_006205455.1:0-245 GCF_000334495.1 Tupaia belangeri chinensis
GGGATTGTGGCGTGGCCATCCCCCCTGGGGGGTGATTTCTCGCTTTCTGTCTCTCTGTCTCTCTCTGTCTGTCAGGTGAGCACACGCGCCCTATAGTGAAAACCTCTCAAAAAAAAAAAAAGTTCACATATCAAATTGTTTCCCAGTATTTCATAAAATGATGATAAGTACTTCAAAATAATTCTCAAATGAGGGCAGTTAGCCGAGAGCCGCACTGCAAATGAACATGGCTCTGTCCCGTGCAC
>NW_006205456.1:0-847 GCF_000334495.1 Tupaia belangeri chinensis
GTCCCCGGGGAAGGGGCCCAGGACCTGGACAGGGGGCTGCGGAAGAGGACCTACTCCTTGACCACACCTGCCCGGCAGCGGCCAGTGCCCCAGCCCTCCTCTGCCTCCCTGGATGAGTACACACTCATGCGGGCCAACTTCTCGGGCAGCTCGGGACGCCTCTGCCCATCCTGCCCCGCGTCTTCCCCGAAGGGGGCCTACCACCCCTACCCCGAAGACTACGGGGACATCGAAATCGGGTCCCACCGGAGTTCCAGCAGCAACCTGGGGGCGGACGACGGCTACATGCCCATGACCCCTGGCGCAGCCCTCGTGGGCGGGGGCAGCTGCAGGAGTGACGACTATCTGCCCATGGGCCCCAGCAGCGTGTCCGCCCCCAAGCAGATCCTGCAGCCTCGTGCTGCCCCTACAGCCTTGCCCCCCGCCGGAGCTGCGGGACCTGATCCCGCATCTGCAGCGGGCAGGGCCTTTCCGGTGCACGGGGGCGGCCAGAAGGCGGGCTCCCCGGCAGAGAGCTCCCCGGAGGACAGTGGCTACATGCGCATGTGGTGTGGCTCAAAGCTGTCGGTGGAGAACGCGGACGGCAAGCTTGCCAATGGGGACTACCTCAATATGTCCCCCAGCGACGCGGGCACCTCCGGGACCCCGCCCGACTTCTTCCCGGCAGCCTTGCATGGCGGGAGTGAGTCGCTCAGAGGGGCCCCCGGCTGCTGCTACAGCTCCCTGCCCCGCTCCTACAAGGCTCCCTACTGCGCGGATGGCGACCAGTACGTGCTCATGAGCTCCCCCGTGGGGCGGATCCTGGAAGAACAGAGGCCGGAGCCGGCTGCCCCGGGGACCGGCCCGT
>NW_006205457.1:0-929 GCF_000334495.1 Tupaia belangeri chinensis
AAGATCTGTCTAGAGGAGATAATGAGATGTTCAGATTCCCAACAATTACAATTGCACCCTATCTCTCCTTATAGCTCCAGCAGTCTTTCCTTCACAAATTTAGGTGCTCCTGATTTGAGTTCATAAATATTTGTGCTATGTCTTCTTGTTGATTTAACACATTCATTATTATATATTACCCTTATTTGTCTTTTCTTACAGTTTTTGTCTTGAAGTATATTTTGTCTGAAATCAGTATTCTAACTCCAATCTTTTGCGATTTTCATCTTCATGGAATATCTTTTTCCAGCCCTTCACTTTTAGTCTGTGTATGTCTTTATCCATAAGGTGTGTTTCTTGTAGGCAACACATAGAGGTTTCTGTTTTTCTTATACATTCAGCCAGTTGGTGTCTCTTAATTGGAGAATTTAATCCATTAACATTAAATGTTATTATTGATATTTTGGGACCTGTTTCTATCATTAAGTGAACGTTTTTCTTGGTTGTTTTTTGTTTTATTATCTGCTGACTTTTTATATTTCCTGGTATAGCACTCCCTTTAGAACCTATTGAAGAGGTGGTCTAAAGTTGGTAAATTCTTTCAGGTTTTGTTTGTCAGAGAAAGTTTTAATTTTTTTCTCCCATATGAAAGATAATCTTGCTGGGTATAGTATTCTTGGGGTTGAAATTGTTTTCCTTAACACTTTGGTTATATTTCCCCATTCTGTACTTGCCTGCTTTGTTTCTAAAGACAGGTCCGGTATCTGCCTAATGAAATGACCTTCGTAAGTAACTTGACGTTTACCTCTTGTCAATTTTAGTATCTTGTCTTTCTCTGTGGTTTTGGCCAATTTGACTATGATGTGTCTTGGAGAGGAACTTCTTAGGTTAATTCTATTTGGGGTTCTATATATGTTGCGGGTCTGAATATTTGAATACCTCTCTATGTT
>NW_006205458.1:0-1294 GCF_000334495.1 Tupaia belangeri chinensis
GCACCATTTGCTGAAGAGATTTTTATTTTCCAACTGAATTGTCTTTTGCCCTTTGACAATGATCAGTTCACTGTAAGTTTTGGAGGCTATTTTTGGGTTCTTAATTCTGTTTCACTGATTTACTTGTCTGTTTTTGAGCTGCTACCATGCTGTTTTGATGATCACAGCTTTGTAATACATTTTGAGGTCAGAAAGTGAGATGCCTCCTACTTTATTCCACTAGTAGAGTATTGCTTGGTGATATGGGGCTTTTTATGATTCCAGACAAATTTTATGATTTTTTTTCTATTTCTGTGAGGAATATCTCTGGTAGTTTGATTGAAATTGCATTGAATTTGTAGATTAATTTAGGTAGGATTGACATCTTGATTGTATTAATTTTTCCAATACAAGAACATAGAAATTTTTTCCACATTTTGTATCATTTTAAATTTCATTTCCAAGTATTCATAGTTTTTCCTGTAAAGATCTTTGATATCTTTGGTGAGGTTTATTCCTAGATATCTCATTAATTTTGTGGCTATTGTAAATAAAAATTGCTTTCTTCAATTATGTCTCAGTTTGTTCAATGTTGGTGTTAAAAATGCTACAGATTTTTGTATGCTGGTTTTGTATCCTGCCACTTTATTATATTCATTTATCTCTTCCAGAGGGGTGTGTGTGTGTGTGTGTGTGTGTGTGTGTGTGTGTGTGTGTGTGTGTGTATTCTTTGGAATTTTCTGTCGCTTCAATGAAGACTTGCAACGCCTGATTCTTCCGCAAGCTTTATTTTCCCCAGGAGAATTACAATACTTCTACTACTTTTCTCCCCTCCCGTCTCCCCTAAATCCTAACCCAGGCCCAATCTGTTCTAGCCACCAGGTGGCTGCCAATTGGTCAATGGGGCTTCCGCATTCCGGGGCAGGGATTATGTCCAAATATGGACTTGTTTGTTGCAAGGTCTGGGTGCGTTAGGCGCCGTGTTGGGGCAGAGGCGCTCCACAGCTCCCCCTTTTTGTTTATGTTGCAGGAGAGGGTAGAGGTCACAGCCCCCGAATGTGAAGGACCATGTAAAGAAGTCTGTCTCATGCACGAGGGCATCAGACTGACTGCCCACCTGTCCGACACCGATTTTTTGGGGATGGGAGTGGCAGTGGGACCCATATGCAGCTGGACATGCTCTCCTCGAGGCGACCCTTTCAGGGCTCCTGAGTGCAGTATTATTCTCACATCCTGCTATGTTTCTTACTGCCCCAGCGCCACAACCCAGACCTCAGGGGATTAGCCCACTTCTATGGCAGCAAATGCCTGTGCT
>NW_006205459.1:0-1015 GCF_000334495.1 Tupaia belangeri chinensis
AAATGGAGAAGGGATTGTGGTGTGACCACAATCCTCTCTATTTCTCTGTCTCTTAGAGTACACACATCCTCTGGTATTTAAACATGTATACATAAGATATTAATTACTAGTGTGACTGAATGCAAGCAGAAATAAAAACTCTTGGACACTGTTTATAAAAATGTAAAGTAGTAAAGCCATGTTTTTAAGAATTTAAAAAACTATTCAATCCTTATAATGAACATATGAAGTATGCATAATATTTTTTCCACTTCACATATGAGTACACTGAATTTAGGTAACTTGCCAAAGTCACAGAGCTTGTAGGCCAAAGATCTAGTGTAGAATCCAGGAAGACTTGTAAGGACTTCCATCCACTAACCAAAATGTTTGTGATTTTCTTCGTATAAAGACCAATGTATTTGCCCTCCATATACATAGGAGAAGTGAATCAAGTATATTTATTCCAGTTGACAAATGAAAACACATACAACTTTTAAAAATGCCCATTTTTCCTACCTCTAGGAATAATAGTGCATTCTGGAGGTTGGTTTTCAAATTGTCATTGTTTTTTCTCTGTCCTTTTGTTGCTTATACTGATTGAAATTATACCATAATAAAAAGTGGCATTTATAATGTATATACTATTTATTACTATAATGAAATAGCAAGTAAACTCTTGGGAGTATTCAATCTGAGATACTAAGCTGTTTTATCAGATTCAAAGCAAGCAAGAAAGGAATGATTTCATGTATATCAACTTGTTTCCATGGCTCAAAGTGGAAAGAAAATTTTCTTATATTAGTAATCAACTTGGGAAAGTGGATAGGAGACATATTACAAACCAAGCAATAGCCATGAGCGTGTGTGCACTTGAGTGTTTTTTATATGTGTATCCCTCTCGTAGCTGATATCCTTTGAGAGAGTCATATTTGACTAAAATAACTGTATTTCATAAACCTTTCATATGATTAGAATTTTAATTAAACATTGTTAAGAGTCATTAAGTAATTGATTTCCTTCAAGTTCTCCTACC
>NW_006205460.1:0-1171 GCF_000334495.1 Tupaia belangeri chinensis
TGTAAGGGATTTGGGTCTATTGTCAAATTAAGTAAGACTGTCGTAATTCTTCTGTATATAAAATTAACTCGAGGGATCAGCAGTTGGCATAATGGCTATGTTACTGGACGCCCATATACTCGACTGTGGCTCAAGTCCTGGACCCGGTGGCTTAAACTCATACCAGGCACGTGTGCATGTGTGCCCAAGATCCTGAGAGAAGAATGGAGGAGAAGGGATTGCAGCATGGCCATGCACTTTGGGGGGTGATTTCTTGCTTTCTGTCTGTCTCTGTTTCCGGTGAGAGCACATACCTTATAACAAAACCCTCTCCAAAAAAAAAAAAAAGAAGAAGAAGAAGGAGAAGAAACTGATACATCACCATCTCCCCAGGTTGAGATTTCTTCTTCCTTCCCTCATTCTTTCTTTCTTTCTCTCTCTCTTCTTCTCTCTCTCTCTCACAAGCACACATGCCCTGTACCAAAAACAAAACAAAATCATAATGCATGCCCAGCATGGAGTCAATAGCAAATGTAAGTGCAGTCTTGTAAGATATATGGTTGACCATGAATTTGGATCCCCGGGTCAGTCTAAAATCAAGCCTGGGAATAACTGTGCATGCCTAAGATCCTGATGAGCTAGAGAGCTGTGAAGACCCTGTATGCACTTCTTTCATTCTGTCAATCTTGAGTGGACATACATGCACTATCATGAATAAAATAAACCAAAAAAAGAAAAGAAATAAAGAAAATGTAATACAAATCTAAATTTGGAAAGTTTTTGTCCACTAGTGCTTCCCTTCTTTCTTTCTTTATTTTTTTATGTTTTTGACATAGGCACATGTGCTTACTAGAGAGAGACAGAGAAAAGGATAGTGAGAAATCACCACCCAGGGAAATAGCCACACCACAATCCCTTCTCTTCTAATCGCCTCTTGAGATTTTGGGCACATGCACACACACGTGTCCAGTGATTTTCAAACTGCCAAGTCTAAGACTCAAACCAGAGTTAGCCCTGGTGAGAGACCAGTGCCTTAACCACATCATCTGACCACCCCAGTGCTTCACTTCTTGGCAGTCATTACTGAAAACTCCTGAGACTAAATTGGTAGATACATGGGCCTAACCAAGTGTCAGCACAAAGCACTAGACAGAAGAGTGGAGTCATCTGAAACCAATCAGACTCTCTCCAG
>NW_006205461.1:0-719 GCF_000334495.1 Tupaia belangeri chinensis
CCCAAGTGGGAGGGTTTTGTATTAGATCTTGCCAGAGGATGATGTACGGTTGCTGATCTGGATGGCTTCCAGGTCCTTTCTGAAAAACAATATCTTTGACAGCAAGAACAGTTTTTAGATCAAAAGTGCCCTCGGGTGGCCATCCGACATGGAATGTGGGCCACTCAGATGTACAGAACGTCCGCCATAAACCTTTTCTAATCTCTACAGATAGGTCGCGACCTCTTCCCTTTACTTCAGTCCAATGTTCAAGAGTCAGATTTAAAGGAGTCACCACAGTCTGTCCCATCGTCAACGGATAAGTCAAAAACACAGACAAGAGTATAAAGATCAGAACGAGAGAAACAAAGAGTAACTTACCAACCGTGGTTTTCCACAACCTCCAGACAGAATCAGACAGGCATTGGCCACGATGGCCTAGGGAATGGATAGATCAATACCCGATCGGTGCCCTTATCATAGGAGACGATCAGGCATCCCTGATCCTCCTTTGCCCTTAGAGTGTCCCCCAGGGCTGCAGCCTGCAGTCCTCCTGGCACGTATGCCAACTGCAGTTCTGGTATTTCACAATAGCCCAAATGGCTGCCAGACTTGGTACCAACTCACATGAAAGTACAGAGGACACGGACAGTAAGAGAACTAGACAGATTAAAGCTTACCTCCAAGACCGATGTTGTGAGAGGGGAATTGGAGCCCCGAACAAAAGAAGCATGCAGATT
>NW_006205462.1:0-1088 GCF_000334495.1 Tupaia belangeri chinensis
TCTAGCTCACACTTGATCAATGAATGACACCCTAATTTGCAAATTGTCAGCAGGACACAAGACAGAAATGCCATTCATCAAGTCTGTACTGTTCTGTCATCTTTTAAGTCTGAGAAATTATCAGTTGTATTATGATGGTTCCTCAAAATCACTATATGTTCCAAAAGCCATATATTAGTGAATATTTCTTTCAAAATATTTAAGCATCATGAAAACCTTGTGACAATGCTAATTTTTTTTAAGAAAGACATTTTCACTATTGTGCGTGTGCAATACCCAGAATTACAGAGAGAAACAGAGAGACCGACAGAAAGGAATCAGCACCCAGGGTATGGCCTAGCTGCAATTCCTCACCTGTAGTCTCCTCTTGGGATCATGGAAATGACAGATCTGTGCCCAGCACTGGTTTTAAACTGCTGGCCCAGGAATCAAAGCACAGACGACTACATCAGAGGCCAGCAACATAACCATTACACCATCTGCTGATCCCTCTTTTAACAATACGTTTATCCTGTTAATCCCACTAAAATCACAATAAATATATGGCATGTCTGAAAAAGAAATGATACCAGTTTTACAGGAAAGAAAAGAAATAAAAAAATAAAAGACACAGGAATGTTTGAAGAATAAAATGAAAGTATATCTTAATTGGGGATAAGAAAATAACAATGAAATTGCAAGTAGAAGAGTAAACATTCAGAAAAAAAATACAGATTTAATTTTTGATTTTATAAAAATGGGGAATATAATAAAAGCCAAAAGTGCAGTTACTTAAAGAGTGGAATTAACAGAATATCAGAGAATATTTACCCAGTCGTTTCTCAAGATCATCTGAAAAATAAATGAGAAAGTTCAGTGTTAACATCCCAGATGACAAAGCCTAGGGCAGTTGAAATTTATTTTAAAATTTCATTGTGATTTTAATACTATCAGAATGCAGCTCTACACAAACAAAGTGTGACTACATTCAGGAAGCATTTTTGAACATTTTTGCTTTGTTAAAATTATTCTTGTTGCCTTTTTACTTCAGGCTTTCCTCATTTGGTTTTTAAACATTAATGGTTTCTTTGAATCCTAATAAATATAGT
>NW_006205463.1:0-681 GCF_000334495.1 Tupaia belangeri chinensis
TATATATATGTACATATATATATATATATAACTAAACAAAAATGAATGGTACACTTAAAATTATTGTGATAAAAGAAAAATAATGCTTAGAAAAAATTTTATCGTACAAAATGCATACATGAAAGCATAAAATGTCACACATCAACACAAGAATCACTATGGGGTATGTGTGTGTGCATGTTTGCTCAAAATCCTGAAAGGAGGAAATGGAGGAGAGTGGATTGTGGTGTGGCCATCACTCATGGGTGTGCTCTCTCACTTTCTCTTTTTCTCTCCAGTGAATACACATGGCCACTGAGAAATTTTTTAAAAAGAAAAAGAATCCACTACATTAACAAGCTAATGAAAGAAAAATAACATGATTGTATCAGTGGATGCAGAAAAAACATTTGATGAAATTCACTCCTTATAATAAAATCCCTCAGAACAGTGGAAATAAAGGAGAACTTCCTCAACTTGATAAATAACTTCTATCAAAATCTCACAGCTAAATTTATACTTAACAGTGAAAGACTGAATAAATGTTTTTCCTCCTTTGCCCCACTAAAAAAGTAGTTAATGAAGGTCACAGGATTCAAGATAAACAAACAAACAAAAAATCAAGTTTAGGCCCACCAGGTGCCATGGGTGGTTGAGGAGGCATAAAAAAACTCCCAGCATATCAAGAATATTTGTGTTCTA
>NW_006205464.1:0-21726 GCF_000334495.1 Tupaia belangeri chinensis
TTTTTTGGCTTAGAAAATAAACAATGATAAATCTACTCCATAAAAGTGCCCTGTGCCTTGAAAGACTGAATTTTATAAGTGTCTGACATCCATAAAGAGTTTGAATTAATAGAGAATTCCTTATGCATTATGTACATTACTTTAGCCTTATGCTTTATTTTAAGTCATCCTACAAACTTACCAAAGTTCATGAAGCATCTAACATCTTTCTATACATTCCCATATTTACAGGATGTTTGAATTCCGCTCACCATGGGAGCCAGGAAGACTCTGGTGGACATCTCTGAAATTCCCTAGGAGAGTAAATTTTTTTTGAAAGGATTTTGCTATAAGGAATGCGTGCTTGCCAGAAAGAGAGACAGAGAGACAGAGAGACAAAAAGTGAGAAATCACCCCCCAGGGGATATGGCCACGTCACAGTCACAATACCTTCTCCTCCATTCTCCTCTCAGGATCTTGGGCACGCATGCATATACGGTGAGTAGGAAAGCAAATTTTGAACTTTGACAAAATGTGAAATTGTTTAAAAATAGGTTTGAAAATTACTCTTTACCCCCCTATTTTCAACATTAGGTATAAGTAAACACTAATTTTAATTTTAAAAATGCTCATTTAATTTTGTTATTATTATTATTATTATTTTAATTTGACCAGAGAGAGAGAAATGGAAAGTGAGAAAGGAAGCCACCAAGTCCAGGACTCGAACCACATTTAGCCATGTGGGAGTCCAGTGTCTTCACCACTATGCTACCTACAAGCCTCAAATATTATTCCTTACTGATTTTCCAGAAAAGAAAAGTGAAGGTTCTTCATGGCCTTTTTTTCATTTATTACATTTCATTTTTCCACACAACTAAGAAAGTATTCAATACTTACTGTATGTCAGGCAAATTCCCCAAACTGAAGACTGAAGATAAAACAGTATCAAAAATATGTAACTGTCTCCCATTGCTTCTTGGCTTGGAGATTTCACATTGTTTCCCATTTTTTTTTTCATTTTATATGTGGATTCATTAAAAATAATGATTTTTGAACAAATAAAAAATTGTTTCTAGCCTTTATATAATTGTAAGCACATCCCTATCACATAAATAATTAAAATGCCTGAAAATTAGTCTGGAAGAAATATGTCAACATGTTAAATATGTTATATGACTATATTAAATATTTATTGTTTTATTAAGAATTTTAAAATTAATGTGAATTTATTTGTCATCAAAGTATCTTTTAACAATTAAACATCTTGTCAAATGTGTTCCTTATTTGTTTTATAAGGTATTGAATATTAAAATAGTATATTTAATATTATAATTTTGAATATTAAAATTTACTTCCATCTTTTGTCCTAAATCAGTACTGCTGATTAGTCAATTAGTCAGCACAGTCATCAATGAAGTATTCAATACAAGTTTACTTACCCTTTCATTATAATTTAGCTTGTAATTTCAGACAATATATTTTAAGAAAAAAAAGCCTAGGAATAGCAAGTGGCATAGTGGTTAAGGCACTGGACTTCCTCATAGCCTATGGCAGTTCTAGTCTCAGACCCAGGAGCTTGAAACTCACCTTAAGCACGTTATGCATGCCCAAAATCCTGAAAGAAGAATGGAGGAGAAGGGATTGTGGGATAACTGTCCCCCCTGGGGAGTAACTTAATACTTTTCACTTTTCATCCCTCTGTCTTTGTCTCACTCTACCAAGTACACACATCCTATGGCAAAAAAATCTTTTTTTAAAAAAAAAAAAAAAAAGAAAGAAAAAGAAAAATCTTTTCAAAGTATTTTGAACTGGGGGCTAGCAGGTGTTCTGGAAGTTAAGATGACTAATTAAGATGACTGGATGCCCCATGGACAACTTCCCAGTTCAAGTCCTGGACCTGGTGGATTGAAAATCACACTGGGCTCATGTGCATGCATGCAGAAAATTCCAAGAGAATGAAGAAGAAACGATTGTAGCATGGCCATCCCCCCAATGGGCGATCAGTGACTTGTTATTTCTTATTTTTTTTCTCTCTCTCTCTTTCTCCAGTAAGAGAACAAACCCTAAAGCAAACTGAAAAATAAATAAATAAATAAATAAATAAATAAATAAAAGGTTTAATTTGAAGGATGAATTTGTTTGCTATTTGTGTTTAACAAATCATCCTTAAATGTCAACAGCTTAAAATAAGGTCTAACAATTGGTTACAAATTCACAAATCAGATGTATATCTTCTTTTAGTTCAGCTTCTTTCTCTTCAAAGTTTTCAGTTAACTGTGGGTCAGATAAGTGATTATGCTTCTTTTGTCTGGACTCTCTTTAATTTTGGGTTGGCAGGTTGACTAGTCTAAAATGGTCCAAGTTGGAATGGCTGAGTTCCTTGTTAAATAATCTTAGACATAAAATGTCTCAGTGTATCTGTAGTTTCATGTGATGGAAAAAGAGTAATCATTGTGCTTTGTCTATAATGAGTTTGGGTGGATGTGTTAGGTGGTAAATGCTGATTCACATGTTTTTAAGGTGGTGATGCTACCATAACAAAACACTAAAATAGCTGACAATAACTCCATTACTTGCCATGGCAATAGCTGAAAAAAATGGAAAATCCAATAGTAGTGAAGGCTATAAAATGATGAAATAAATATTACTAGAGGGTGATTACATAACAACCTTTGTTATATAACAAAGCAGTCAGCAAAACTATCACCAAGAATATTTAAAAAATTGAATCTATATATAATGAACATTTGAGTTTGACTAAAGAGCTCTCCAAGTATTAATAAAACATTGCAATGTCAGCTAATTGCTTCCACCTGTGTCTAATAACTGCAAAAAAATGAGAGGAACCTGAAGACAGTGGCCAATTTGCACATAAAATGTAAAAGAAATATAAAGAAGGCAGGTTTTATTAGGATAGAAAATAGTTTCTCATTTGCAGTCTCTCAATCCTTTCTCAAGGGCAGAAAAGTTTCCTTAACCTTTAATTAGAAAATCACTTATCATAATGTCTTGTGTATAAAGTAATAGAACCTTGGTTAATAATTCTTAAAGAGATTAATGTGATGGGTCCAGACTTCAGTTTTTCAGCTACAAAAGATTAAGGTAGAAGGGTAGCTGGATGAAACCTGTTTTTGAAGTCTCCTCAAATGCATAAGACATGATTCTAGCTAGTGACTTCAAAGATGTCCTGGTTTTTTAATTTTGCCTTTGTCTCTTCAAGCTTCATTTAATCATTCATTCATAAACGTTTTACTTTTTACACACTAGTATAAAGTAGTCAGGATAGAAAAACATGTAAAATACAGGAGCTTGTTATTACGCACAGAATGTTCTAAATGAGGGAGATGATTATTCTATGAGAACTTAGACAGAAAGTTTAATGGCTACCTGTGTTTGACTGTCATAGCAGAGCTGAATCGTACACTAGTTCAATTGGAGAAAACCCAGAGAAGCCTATGGCAAGCTGGAATACTGCATGCATTTTACTAAATTTGCCTCATAATCCACAAATGTACATGTTGGTTCTTCTATAAATATCACATTTTTGAATAAAAACAAATAGTGACCATTATTTAAGACATCACCGCATAGAAAAGTGCACAGAGAAGAAAATAATTTTAAATTGATTTAAATATATATTTATTCAAAAATAACATTTGTGCTCAATTTTAAAATTGGTAGAATAAAGAAAGCAGAAGGTAATAATATAATTTATATTGCTCTTATATGCTAATCCTCGTTCTTGATGTCTACATAGTTAAAGCCTGATGATAAATATATCAATTAGTTACTATTATTACCATTTTATAGATTGATGAACTAAAGTAAAAAGAGGATAAGCATGTGAAAAACAAAATAGAATAAGAAGTAAGGTATCTAGGAGTGGAGTCGTTGGATCATATGATCATATGATCATTCTATTTGTAGGTCTTGGGGAACCTCCACATGGTTCTCCACAGTCGTTGTACTAATTTACATTCCCACAGACAGTGTAGCAAAGTTCTCTTTTCACTGCAGCCTTGCCAGCATTTATCAATTCTTTATTATTTTTTTAAATATTAGCCATTCTGACTGGGGCTAGATGGTATCTCACTATTTTTTTTATTTGTATCTCCCTTATGATAAGAAATGTTGACCATTTTTTCATATGCTTTTTGATTATTCATGTCTTCTTTGGAGGGTTGTCTGTTCAATTCATTGGCCCATATTTTAACTGAACTTTTTGTATGGGAGGGAGGGTAAGCTGCTTGAGTTCCCTCTGTAATTCTGTTATCAGTCCCTTATTTGAGGGTTAGTTTGCAAATATATTCTCCAATTATGAAGATTGTTTCTTTACTGTCATTATTGTTTATTTTGCCATGCAGTAGCTTTTTAACTTGACGTAATCCCAGTTGTCTATTTTTGGGATTATTGCCTGTGCTATGGGGGTATTATTTTAGTAAGAAATCTCTTCCTACTCCAATGTCTCAGAGAGTTTCCCCTGTGTTTTCCACAAGTAGGTTTCTGTTTTTTTTTTTTTTTTTTCTTGAGAGGTTTTTGCTATAGGGTGCATGTGCTCGCCAGACAGACAGAGAGAGACAGAGAGATAGAAAGCAAGAATTCACCCCCCCCCCAGAGGGGATGGCCACGTCACAATCCCTTCTCCTCCGTTCTCCTCTTGGGATCTTGGGCATGCACGCAAATGTGCCTTGCATGAGTTTAAGTCACTGGGTCCAGGACTCGAACCATGGTCGACTACGTGGGAGTCCAGCGACAAAGCCATTACGCTAACTGCTGGCCTCATTCCACAAGTAGTCTTAAAGTTTGAAGTCTCATGTTTAGATCTTGATCCATTTTTAGTTGATTTTTGTTAATGGTATCTACCCAGAAGTTTGGCATACACTCAAGTCAGAAAAACACTTGTACATCCCTATGTATTGCAGTACTATTCACAATTGTGAAGACATGGAATCAAATCAGATGTTCAAGAACAGATGAATAGATTGAAAAATGGGCACATATACATATGGAATACTAGTCAGTCAAAAAAAAAAGAGATTCTGGCATTTGATAGAAAATGGAAGAATATGAAAAGTTTAATGGTAAATGAAGCAAGTCAGAGTATGAAAGAGAAGCACTGTATGCCCCCACTTAATATATACCAAATGTCTGCACTCTATGACAGAAACTGAAAAATTGAAAATCATGCAAAGTAACTACAGATACTAGAGATGGTATGGAGGGAGAGTGAATATGAGCAGAGGATATCAAGGAGAAAAAATATTCCACAAACAGAAAAATGGAAAACTATATGTTGATGACAACATATATGGTAATTTTTTGGAGTAAAATACAGGGTATTTATGCTGGAAAAATTTAGTGTCAATGAATGTAAAAAGTTAAAAAAAGTAAAAAAAAGAAATAATTCATTACTAATTGCCAATTAAATGACTGTTTCATAAAGTTATGTTTTGTCACAGTAATATCCTTGACTTGACTGATATACACTCTATGAATGTTTGGAAAAACCATTTTGCAAGCTGTAAAGATGTACAATGATTCAATGTCAATAAAAAAATAAAAGAAAAACTTATTTAAAGGAAAAAAAAATAAGACTTAGATGAAAACTCAGGCAGTAAGATACCGGACTCTTCTCAAAAGGTATTAAACAGTTTTTACTGATCAACATAGTGTCCTTATACTCTATATGACATTAAAGTTTTGAGTTTTATTTTTAGTTAATTTGTTTATTTCCATCAGAGAGAAGGACAGAGAAATAATAGAGAGGAACCCCAACAGGGTCTCATGCCATAATTCATCCTCCATCTCAGCCAATCTGGACCAAGGGCCTGCAAGTGTCTACCTGCACTACTCACAGAGGTCTTAGGTCAAGAACGCAGGCCCCTTTCCTGTGTGGTTCCAGCAGTATTATGGCTGTACCATCACATGGTCTCACTCAAAAATGTAAAAGTTTTATGTTAAGATAAAATGCAAGTAGATTTGTATGTAAGAAATATTGAAATATAAAAAAATAATAGGAATATCAAAATTTAAAAAAAATTTCAAAAGAAGAGAATGTATATTGTCAAATCAAACAGATTCCACATATTTTACTCACTTTTGTTTCTTTTCTAGAGCTGTTATAATTTCAAGATTTCCAGTTGCAGGCTTGTTTGAACTATGTATATAATAACACCATTCTTTGAATAGCATATCTCACTAGAAAGAAGGCTGTTGACGAAGGGAAAAAATGTTTTGAAGATACTGCATTTGAATTTTGAAATTGCCAGACCATGATCCATGAAAGTCCCAAAATGCAAAGATAAAAGTCTGTCATGCAGGACCACACTGGCTCTAAAATCAATTAGTAGTTTGGAGGAGTAAATGAGAGGTCAAAAAAATGAAAGAACAAAAGTTGGAGTGCACAGTCTACAAAATATGGGAACCTAAAAAAACTATTCATTCACTGTACAATAGCCACACATGTCTACACCTGAGAATTCAGGATGAGCCCAAAGTAACAACTTTCAGGGTTTTGAATTTTTAATATAATTATTATTAATGATTCAAGCCATGGATTTAAAATGAGATGACTATATTGATAGTGATGCAAAGTACTCGATAGTATTAAATCATTTGCTTAGCAAGATATAATAAATGTATAATTAAAACTTTTGTCTTTCTAAAATTAACTTTAGAACAAATAGTGGCATGATGCTTAAGTCTTCTAGCTTTTTCTTTCTCTAATTTCTCTTGCATGAGCATGAGCACCCATGCCCTATAGCAAAAAACAAAACCCCTTAAAAACCCAAAAACCTAAACTAAAATCTAACTTTAGCACTCAATCAAATGTAATAAAGACCATGAGATCACATAAAAACATGAATTAGAATCGACAGATATATAATAGATAATAGAAAAAGATTAACATGATTTTTAACTAATCTACTTATTAGATACAAAATGTAAAGCAAACCTTATAACCACAAAATTGACATAAATTTGGGAAAAAATATTAAATATGCATCATCAAGGATTTATAGAACGCTTAAGGAAAATAAATAGAACAAACTTCACCAATTTGTAGGTCATCTTTCTGCAACAGCTATGTTAATCTTTGTAGAGTTTTACTATCTGTGTGTCAAAGAGAACACAAGAAAACAACCAAAACAGAGAAAATCAAAAACTAAACTTAAATTAACTTCATGAAAGCAATGGATACTAAAAGCTGATTTTTAAACGGCAACAATGAAAACCACCACATTTAGAATTCTATATCTCATTGTATACATGTACTTGGCAAGAATATCCATGAAATAAAGACATTTTCTAACTAATGAAAATGATAGTATTTATTAATATTGTAGTCACAGAGTTTTAGAATTTTCATTGAGAAGGGGATAATCAAAATTTCAATATCTTTTATTTACATGAGAGTTGTAGATTACTTTTCCTTGTACACATTTTGGTAAATTGTGATTCTCAGATGATTTCTAAATTTTGTCTAAATTTTCAAATTTGTTGCAATAAAATTGTTCATAATAGCTTCATTGTTCTTGTATTAGCTGTAAAACATAGGTAGATACCTTTTATTTTATCAGTGAAAATGGTCATTTCTTCTTCTCTTTTTTATTTTTCTTTTTTGACCAGTCTTGGAAACATCATTATATTCATCATTTCGCAGTTGCTAAAAAAAGTTTTAGTGTTAAGCTCTATTGATGATTTGTTTCTCAGTCCTACTTCCTCATTTTGAAAAGTTTTTCTGCTTTGGGTGACAGCTGGTGGTAAAGTAGTTAAGGTGCTGGACGCCCACATGGTCAACCTCAGTTTGAGTTCTGGACCCGGCACCTTCCTTTCTCACTTTCTCTCTCTCTTTCTCTCTCTCTCATGAAAGCACATGCCCTATAGCAAATTAAAAATATAATAACTGTAATAATAAATTAAATTAATGATTTTTTAAAGAATTATTTTATTTAACTATTTATTTATTCACTCATTTATTTTAACATGCTTAGGGAGGGAAAGTGTGAGAAGAGAGAGAGAGGGAAAGTGAGCAAGAAACCCACCAGGTCTGGGACTGGAACTGCACTCGGCCATGTCGGAGTCCAGTACCTTTAACCACCATGCCACTTGCTGGCCCCTAAATTAATAATTCTTTAAAGAGTTTTTTTTTTGCTTTCTACTTGCTTTATGGAAATTCCACTTTTTTTATTGTCTATATTTTTTTGAGTTAGAAACAAAGATAATTAATTTTCAACCTTCATTTTCTTCTAATACACATATAAAACTACAAGTTCTAGCTACTATTCCTGTATTTAAAGGAGTTATTATGTATACATAAAATTCAACTATCATGTTCTTTTGTTCAAGGGACTATTTTATATTTATGAAATAGCTCTCATTAATTTTTGCAGTAGTTTTTTCCTGAAGACGCACTATATCTTCTTGTAATAAAATCGTGCTAATTGATTAGTATGTAAAATCTTTTTTATGTGTTTTCTGTGAAACTATAGGCATTGCCTTATGTAATATTTATTCTTTCAGTAGTATGGAGTTGGAGTTATTTCTTTAGATCAACTAATCTCTGGATTTGAAATGTTTTAAGTAACACCTATACTTTTGAAATTTTTATAAATACATGTTGCTATCTTAAGTACTTATCAATAAACTTCTTTGTTTTTCTTATGTCTCCAAAAATTATGACATTTACAGTTTTTTATTTTTTGAGAGTTTTTTTTTTTTTTTTTTTGTTATAGGAGGCATACGTTCAATGAAGAGACAGAGAGAGACAGAGAAATGGAAACCGAGAAATCACCCCCTGAGGGAGAATGGCCACGCTGCAATCCCTTCTCCTTGATTCTCCTCTTGGGATCTTGGGCATGCACACACGAGTGCCAGGCCTGAGTTTGAAGTCTTAATCTGTGGTCTACTATGTGGGAATCAAGCGATATAAGCATTACACCATCTACTAGTCCCGGAATTTATAATCTTGATAAGATAGGTCGAATCAAAACACAATTAAATGTTAAAGTTGACATAGAAAAACAGGCTGCTATTTGACTTGTTTTGTTTTTGATGATTTAATGTTATTTCTGATTTGTAGAATTCAGGCAGCATTTACAAATCTACATTTTTTTAGTTTTTCTCCAAGCGCTGGACCTGGTGCCTTGAAGCTCATACTAGGTACGTGCGCATGTGTGCCCAAAATCTTGAGAGGAGAATGGAGGAGAAGGGTCTGTGGCATGGCCATCCTGCTGTGTTGGTGGTGGAGGGGTGAGTTCTTGCTTTCTGTCTCTGTTTCTCTCCAGCTCTCTAGTAAGTGCATGCACCCTATAGCAAAAAAAAAAAAAAATTTCTAAAAAATAAATAAATAAATAAATAAAAGTTTGGTTTTTTTTGGGAGAGGTTTTCGCTATAGGGCGCGTATGCTCACCAGAAAGACAGAGACAGAAGAAAGCGAGAAATCACCCCCCAGGGGGGATGGCCATGCCCCAATCTTTTCTCCATTCTCCTCTTGGGATCTTGGGCACTCATGCACAAGCACCCGACATGAGTTTAAGCCACAATGACCAGGATTTGAACCATGGTCGACTACTTGGGAGTGTAGTGACATAGCCATTACGCTAACTGCTGTTCCCAATAAAATATTTTTTTTTATGTGATTAAATTACTCCGAGTCTCTATGAAAACTGCTCCTTAACTATGCACTCATTCTTTATCTGCTATCATCTCTCATGACACTTATTTATTTTGCTTATTTTTCACAATAATTCAAACTTATTTGGAATTTCCATATTATTTTAAGATAGACTTAATAGACATTACTATAGATATTTAGCTATTTTTAGCTATTTTATTTAAAAAATGCTTTCGATCTTGAGGTCAGCAAGTGGCATGGTGGTTAAGGCACTGACCTCTCACACGACTAACTGTGTTTCAAGTCCCTGACCTGGTGGCTTGAAAATCGGGCCCAGCCCATGAGTGTGTATGACCAAAATCACAGGAGGAGAATGGATTGCATGGCCATGACCACCCCCACGGGCGGAGGTGTGACTTCTCACTTTCTCTCTCACTGTCTCTCTCCAGCAAGCACATATGCTTTATGGCAAACACCTTAAAAACAAAACAAAACAAAACAAAAACAGCTTTCTACCTATTTCAATTTTAAAAAGTATTGGTATTTTCCCTATAAAAATAAGAAAACAAAACTAAGCAAGCCCAGTCATGGTTGGTGTAGACAGTATGCTTTCCTTGAGCAACACTAAAGAGACATGGGAAGGCCCTGGGTTTGGTTCCTGGCTATATCTGGACACACTAGATGTGTCCACAGTTATGGCCATGATTCAGCCTTGCTGGAAGGCTGTGTGGAGGCGGCTCTTGGAGTGTCAAAACCCTGTTGAGAATCCTTAGCTCTGTCACTGTTATTCTCTCTCCCTCTCTCTCCATAGATAAATTAACACGCACACACTCACACTCTCACACATTTTGAGTCAGTTCCAACAATAGTGATGTATTGTCAACTCAACTTCATTTTTGATTTGTGTTACGTACTTAATACAAATCAAATACAATGTTATTTTAAATTTGTTCTTTAACTAGATCCTCCAACTTTTCTTTGATGCTCTGTTTATCTAATACTTTACAGTTGGCATAACAAATCTTTTTTACAATTCCATTCTTATTGTTTGCTTATTTGTTTTTTAACTAACAGCCATTTGTTGCTAACATTTAGAGAATAAGTAGTGAAATATTTTTGGTTTTCATAAATTATTATTAGCCACATCCAATACATTTTTACATGCAGTGCTGTCACCGTAACAAGGCAGATTTTCTAGTCCAGTATCCCATTCTAAGCAGGTTATACTTAATGCTCTACTTACTGCCTAATTCTCTGTAACTATTAAAGGATGAAACACACAATATACTCTAAATCTCAGAATGCATTATCACCAGGTTTATTCTATTTTCAACCTTAATTATAAGTTTGCCTTTTGATGCCTGCAGTTATTAAAATAGGCTTCCATACTGTTAATCTCAACCTCCTAATATTGTCAGCATTTGCAGTATTTTTCTGAGATTTTTAAAAAGGATCATCTGAATTATAGTTTGTGTATCAGAGACACACTGAAGAATATATGTAGGTTATCAGTTAGTACAGGACTTCATCCTGCACACGTAGAAAAACGGTGGGTTATTTCAGGTTTAATTTTCTAAAGTTCCACTATTCCGTAATTAGAAGACCTTGTATCGTTGGTTTTGTTATTCATTGTTTATTTGTGTTTTTTGTGTGTGTACTTGTGTTTTGTTTTGTTTTCATCAAACTAAGCTTTTTGAACTGCAATGCCGGACACAGTTTTTCTTACAGATAATCTAAATAGGATGCTAGTCCATGGCATCATGGTGAAGGTGGTGGGATCCCACAAGGCTGATCATGCAGTCAGAGTCTTGGGCCTGGTAACCTGAGAACCATGCTAGACAGGGAGAAAAGGAGGAAAAGGCATTATTGTGTGATCAGTCCCCATGGGGAGTGTTTTCTTTCTTTCTCTCTCTGTTTGGCAAGTGCATGTGCCCTCTGACACATTGAAATAAAAGAAAAATATATAAAGGGATTAAATTGAACTGTGTTTTTCCCTTCTGTACATCATATATAAGAGTGTACTTTAGGGAATCCTTATGCATTGCTTTTATCTAAACAAAACTATGAAAGAATAAACGATCTTAGTACTAAACACTGTCTCATTTTCTAAAATTATGCATTAAATTCTATAAATTAAATTGTTCCATTAAATTCTATTAATTAGGTGTCAGCAGGTGGCATAGTGGTTAAAGGACTGGACTCCAACATGGTCAACTGTGGTTAAAGTCTGGACCCGGAGGCTTGAACATGCTGTGCGTGTGTGTGTGCATGCTCTAAATTCTGAGATTTTAGCCCATTGCCCCTGGGAGGTGATTTCTTGCTTTCTGTCTCTCTTTCTTTGTCTCGCTGGTGAGTGCACACACACCTTATAGCAACAATCTCTCAAAAAAATCTATAAATTAAATTATATAAATTCTTCATATTAACTTTTAGTTCCTTCTTGTATTAATTTATATTTATCAGCCAAAATATCTATTAATCGACTAGACTACATCTCTAGTCTGTCATTACCATACCCAAATTACTTGTTAGCACAAGCATTTTACCCTTATTGTTTAAAATGAAACTTTAAAAAATTACTTCCATAAGTGAAAGAGACAGAGAAAGAGATGGGGGGGGATGATGGCACTTGTAACAGAGTCCTGGCACCTCAATGCACTTCCAGCCTTGCCTAGTCTTTGACCATGAGCATATCCACATGGGAACTCAGAACCTTCCAAGTCTGTCAGCATTGCAGCATTGCCAAGCATTGCAATTTACATGGCACCATGGCCGGTCTCTAAAATGAAAATGTTTTGTTGGAGTCCTTTTCCATTTTTAGAACATTGCCAATTTATAAATGATATAACACATTTTGACATCGGTTTTTCATTTTCAATTGAGATGATTTTTTATTGGCATTTTCTCAAGTGATTATGGGTTTTGCATTCACATGTATTTGATGAGCTTCAATGTATTGACATGAGAGCATTACATGCTTATTTTCCTTTTTAAGATTTTTCCATTTCATTTTATGACCAAGCCATCAGTACATAGCTTTTTTATTTACTTAATCAACTCTATCATTCATGACTTTAAAGCTTTCCATATTTATACACATGTGTAAATAATGTTCATGTTCAGATTTTCAATTGTATATGTTGAACACGTTTAACTATCACATTATTTTTTACTATTAAATATATCTTTTTTTTTTTGGAGAGGTTTTCGCTATAGGGCGTGTGCGCTCGCCAGACAGACAGAGACAGAGAGACAGAAAGCGAGAAATCACCCTCCAGGGGGGATGGTCACGCCGCAATCCCTTCACCTCCATTCTCCTCTCGGGATCTTGGGCACGCATGCACACGCGCCCGGCGTGAGTTTTAAGCCACCGGATCCAGGACGCGAACCGCGGTCGACTACGTGGGAGTCCAGCGACATAGCCATTACGCTAACTGCTGGTTCCCAAATATATCTTTTTGAAGAAAGTAAAGTATAATAAAATTTTCTCATTATAAAATTTGTATATATCTAAATATTAAAAACAAACAAAATCAAGACATTCTTGGGTACATAAATATAAAAGGAATAAAATATTGTTTACCCCTGTAACAAAGGAGAGAATTAGAAAAAATAATAGCTCAGATAAAAATATTTAAATGGATTGTAATGTCATCAAATTATTTAAAAAACAATATTAATTTGAAGTCACAATAGTTAAAGGCAAACAAAATATATTAAATATTTTTCCATGATATTGTTGCGATCTAATGATTGTTGCATTAATTTAAATGTAGCCATATTAGAAATTAGCCTTTATTAATTTTATTATCGATGCAAAATTAAGTAAATATGCTCCTAATTTTGCTATAAATTCTATAAGAGCTTATATCAAAACCGGATGAAATTTCATTTTATTCAGTGTATAAATTGTACATGTATAATCGAAATTGAACCAAAGTTCAATAATAATCAATATTCAATTACTGAAATGTTAAAATAATAATATTTTTTAAATTCCAGTTGAAATCAAGATACAATTAAGGTAATGCAATAATAATTTTTAAAAATTTATACCTTATTTAAGTTTCCATGAGTATGTATTTGCTAGACATTTATTTGTGTGTAACATGAAAACATTAATATTTCCACATCTACAAATTAAGGAGAAAACAATGTACATAAATTTTACCAATAAAGTTAAATTAATACACTGTTTAAGTTTCCAAGGATATAATAAGGTACTTAGTATGCAAAATAAGATAAATTACATTAACATGAAAAGTACAGATGCATGCATACTATAGAATATTTATATACTGTTGAGAACCCATGGGAAAGAAAATTATTTATAATACTGTAAAGCTATAATGAACTCAAATATATAATGAAAATATAATACTGTAATCAATATTATTAAATTAAATGTCAGTAACAACCATTAGATTATAGCTTAATTTTTCTAAGTGATAATTCAAAACACAAATTACCATTTTGCATATTAAAACTACATAAATATTGCTGTAGTTATTGCTCATACATTACCACTGAATAGATCTGATACTAAATTTTGTACAAAAAATGACTGTACAAAGCTAATCTTCTACCATACGATATACTCAACTTTTTACAATTTATAGAATTTGAGAGCCAACAATTTACTTAAGGTCATTTTTGGCTCATTTTATTAATAAGAAATGTAAGAGCCTCGAAATATATTTCATTTTAAATATGTTGTCACTTATTGATTTAGACTGACAGCATAATTTCAACATTCTTCTTTGTAATAATCTAAGAAAAAAAATTATTCCACACCCTTATGGTTTCCATTGGGCTTTCTCTTTGGCTGCTGTTTTAAAGTTTTTATCCTTGACTTTCTCTCAAGAAAATAAGGGCTATTAACCCTCACTGCATGGAAATTCACACAAGAATGACAAGTCTAATGGACCCACCAGCCTATGGCTTAGTGTCTATCCTACTAAAGTATTATTTCTTCACTCCTTCTATATGGACAAAGTACAGTAAATCTCAGTGGAGTGCATTAACATTGAATACAACCATTTGCTATAAGGTAAGTATATATTTACTATCAGTACAAACAGATTTGTCTCAAGATGGCTCAGTCTTTTTACTGCTGTAACAAAATACCTGAACCAGGTAAATTATACATATTAGAAACTTATTTCTTCACTGTCTGGAGGCCAAAAAATTAAAGATCAAAGTGATCACAGGTTTAGTTTTCTGGTGAAGGCTGCTCACCATAAAGCATTGTTTCCACATCCCCTGGAGGGGAGGAGCACAGCGTTCTCACATGGCTAAAGTGACCGAGTAAGCAAGCTGAATGTTGCATGAAGCCGCTTTCTTAAGGGCCGTAATACTATTCACTAGTGAGGAACCGTTCTGGTTTAATCATTTCCTAAAGGACTTTCTTCTTCTTCTTTTTTTTTTTTGGAGAGGTTTTTGCTATAGGGCATGTGCGCTTGCCAGACAGACAGAAAGAGACAGAGAGATAGAAACGAGAAATCACCCCCCGGGGGAATGGCCACACCGCAATCCCTTCTCCTCCATTCTCCTCTCGGGATCTTGGGCACGCACGCACACACGCTCGGCGTGAGTTTAAGCCACCGGGTCTGGGTCGCGAACCACGGTCGGCTATGTGGGAGTCCAGAGACACAGCCATTACACTAACTGCTGGTCCCAAAGACTTTCTTCTTAATGCTATCACATTGGCAATTAAGTTTCAACAATGTGTCATCTCTATAGTACACCAATATTGCACTGTTCAAGAGAAGCTAACACTTAACGTAGAGATCACAGTTCTAATCTTTGACCTAGTCAGGCTGAAATACTCTGGAAATGTGCCAAAGTATCCAATAGCCAGCAAATTGGAGAAGGCAGAACACAGTATCAGTAGGCACTACGAAGGGTGCTTCCCTCTCATTCCATCTCATTTGTGCATGCATGTACACTATCATGAAGAAAGCAAAAAATAGGAAAAAAAAGTTACAATAGCCAGATTTCAGAGATGAATTCAAACCTTATGTATATTCACACATAAATCAGCTTTAATTGTTTCTGATGATATAATAAAGAAAGCATGTATAATATTGTCATACATGGCTTTGAGCTAAAAAACACCTATGTGGGTTGAGTAGGTGGATAAGAGGAGATTGTAGCGTGACCATGCCCCATTTGTGCCTGCATTCTTCTAATCTTTTCTATTCTCTCTCTCTCTCTGTCTTTGGTAAGTCTATGTCCCTTCTTGAAAAAAAAGAAAAAGAAAAAGAATATACACTCACAGTAAGAATTTAAAACTAAAATGTAAAAAAACCCTGATATCTCTGGTTTACTTAGAAGCATTGAGAAAATAAAAGTGTCTAGAGAAATGTAGCCTATCCAACTTCAGTCAATCAACAGGATTGTGATGCTCTAAAGATAAATACATAATTTCAAATTAAAAAACGTAAAAGCTAACCCACGATGATGAAGAGTCAGGCAGCATAATCATATTATCCACACCAACATAGTTCAAATTGAAGTCGTTTAGACAGATTCAACAATGTAAGTAAGTGAGAATTTAAGACATAAATAACTTATTATAGAGGTGGCATTATGATTTAAAAAATACAAAAATTTGAAGAAGAAGGAAGAAGAAGAAAAAGAAGAAAGAGAAGAGGACGAAGATAAAGAAAAGAAGGAAGAAGAAAAAGAAGAAAGAGAAGAAGACGAAGATAAGAAAGAAAAGAAGGAAGAAGAAAAAGAAAAAAACATGATGAAGGAGAAGGAGAAAAAGAAGGAGGAGGGGGAGAAGAAGAAGAAGTAGAACTACAATAAAAGGTCTTGGCCCGATATTACAGTGGTTAAACCCTATGCTTGTAGCGCCAGATCCCACATGATTGGTCCTGGTTTAAATCTCAGTCCACTAGCTTGAAAAACATGCTAGGTTCATGTGCATTTGTGTCCAAAAATCCTGAGAAATGAGGCAAAAGAATTAGGACTTGATCATGCCCCATTGAAGGAGCTTTCTCTCTCTGGCAAGTGCACATGCCCTCTGACAATTAAAAAACTTAGATTAAGTAATAGGAATATACTGGCTTAAAAAGTACTAACATATATAAATTCTATATTTATGTATATTTATGTAGAATAGATAGCTACTCGAATGAAAATGAAATAGTAAGTGAAGTAGATTAGATTAATCTATAGATAATATTAAAGAAACATTGCTTGTATACATTGACAAAACATCATACGCTAAAATAAAAATAAATGGAAGAAGAAAAAACTGGATGCAATAACTTCTTTAAGAGAAAAAGCAAAGAATAATTGGATGCAGCAATAATACACAATAAAGCACCAAGAGATTAAAAAGTTGAGAGCCAGCCCATGGTGTGGTGGTTAGGGTGACTGGACTCCATACTGCTGATGGTGTGGTTCAAGTCCTGGACTTAGAGGCTTGAGAAACATACTGTCAGCAAGGTGGCCTCTTTGATCAACATTTAATATGCATGATTATTAATCAAGTTATAAGAGATTTATGTATGTGGGAACATATTTGCTTTATTGACATATGGCACATTAAAAATATAGCAGCATTAAGGCTAGCAGTTAACATAATGGTTACATCACTGGATTCCCACGTGGTTGACCACAGTTCAAGTCACAGACCTGGAGGCTTAAAATTCACACTGGGCATGTGTGTGAGTGCTTAAAATCCCAAGAGGAGAATGGAGGAGAAGGGATTGCAGCATGACCATCCACCCCCAAAGGGGGTGATTTTTCACTTTTGGTCTCTCTGTCTCTCTAGCGAGTGCACACACTCTGTATAAAGAAATCTCTCCCTAAAAAATAAAAACAACAAATTTTTAAAAATCTTAATTATGATTGCCAATGTACATATAAACCAAATTAATTATGATTGTTAGTGTACATATAAATCAAATATCTTAATATTAAATTAAATGTATTATCTTTGAAGGTTTTATGAATACATTCTATATTTTGAATCAATAACTTTAAAATCTTAAACTTCTTTTATGGCAAGCTACACAATATTGAAATGTAGAGTAGTTAATATTATCTGTCACCAAAATATATGTGAAAAGAGCATAAGGGCCATTTGAGATAATAATAAATAAACTATAAAGACATACAGCCAGAAATTAAAAAGAAAGTATCGACTATTGGAAGAAATCATTGGCTTTTGCTGGTCTTATTCAGAATCTTTCATTTATGAAATTTAAGGCAGCTTAAGTCTTTATTCTACATCTTTATGCAGAATAAAGATGCTGGGGCTGGCAGGTGGCATGGTGGTTAAGGGCGATGGTACTCCCACACGGCCGATCAAGGTTCAAGTCCTGGAACTAGTGGTTTGCTTTTTCGCTTTCTCTCTCTCTCTCTCCCTCCCCCCCTCCTTGGTCAAATTAAAATAAATAAAGTTAAATGATAAAATATAATTCTTTAAAAAATGTAGAATCGAGATGCCATCTTACAACTGTTTTGCAAATATGTTTGTTCTAAATGTATAAGCTTTTGTTCTTAAATATACCCATAACTTTTTGTCAGTTTCCACTTCCTGGTCTCCAGTCTCAAGTTGAGACTTATTATGATAGCAGACTGGCAAATGATTACATCATAGTCTCAGGCTATATATGATTTTCTCTTAATCTGTTATTAATTAAATCTGTACAAAGTATCTTTGTTTAAACACTGTTCTCATTCTCTGTCTGCTTTCTCCTTTTTCTGTCTACACAAGAAATAAGCAAAACTCTTTTAAAATTTAGAAAACCTTGTTTTTCTTTATATAAGTGCTTGATAATTTTCTTTTATAACCCCGCCATGACAGTGTTCTTTAAAGAGTGAAATAACCCTGCCATGACAGTGTTCTTTAAAGAGTGAAGTAATGAGTATAGTTTGACAGCCATCTGCTAACAATGAGAAAAAAGGCAAATAATTATTCAGAGACAATGGCTTAGTTCTAGTCATTTTGTTATGTGACCCAAGTGAATTAAAATGGCTTTTATTTGGATTTTCTGTTACCTGCAACCAAAAGCAAACCCTAATTTACTCATAATGCTTATTTTTAAATATATATATGGGATGTGCAAGAAAAAGAACAATCTAAAATTTAACTTAATATAAATTATGGTTTCTAGAATGTGTTGTCTCAGTTATTCTTATTAAACTGATTCCTATGAATTAAAATAAATAATTGTAAGTTTGTTACTACTACAAGTGAATGAATTCTGAGAAATTAATGTTTTAAGTATGGAAACAAAAATTTGTGAAGATGCTAATTATTTTCAGCATACATCTACAGTTCTTTCAACTTTCTTGTTATAGGACACCATGTTTCCATTTTTTTCTAGAAGAAAATGTTGAAATAAAGACAGAAGCTGAATGACTTTAGCCAATCAAGTTATATCATAAGTTCTGACCATTCTTAATACTCCTTATTCATCATTGGTAGAAAAAAATCCATTTTTCTTTCTCCTTTCTTTATTTTATTCTATCTAAATTTTTTTCTGTTGTGTGGAATGAGATAGATAATTACCCTAATGATACTTAGAAAAATATAAACATTGCTACATATACATTTATAAAATATTGTTTAAAATGACCATTTCTCATTATAATCAACATAAGAATTTATATTAGTCCTTTTTCTATCTCCTCTGGTTTGATTTCATACATTATTGTTAATTTTTTACATTACTTTTGGGTCCATACATTTTCTAGGTATTTCAAAGGATTAGATGGTAAATACTAAGTCAGGAAATTTTTGTAGGGCATTTAGTATATATATTGTGCTGTATAAGTTATCACCTAACTACACAAAATCTGTATATAACAACATTTACTACAATCATTTTACCAATGAGTAATAGGAGACCTATTGATTAATTTACCTAGGTTCACAGGAAAGTAAATGACAGAGTTAGAATCTGCTTGAAACTGACTTATTTATGAAGGTTTACTGTTACACACCTTTCTTATTTATTTATTTTTTTTTGAGAGGTTTTTCCTATGGGACCCATGCACTCTCCAGAAAGACAGAGAGATAGAAAGCAAGAAATCACCCCCCGGGGGGATAGCCACACCACAATCCCTTCTCCTCTATTCTCCTCTCGGAATCTTGGGAATGTGTGCACACACACCCAGTGTGAGTTTAAGCCACCAGGTCCGGGACTCGAACTGTGTTCTACTACATGGGAGTCCAGAGACATAGCCATTACACCAACTGCTGGTCCCATATCTTTGTTAAATTTTTAAGAAAGACCTCATTATCATTAATGCTGATTCTTCTGAACTAAAAATCTAGAATTAGTTGGAATATTTATAAAGACAAAATAAGTCTAGTTACTTTTATACTTCTGCTTTAATATTTTTGCATAATATTCTTAGAACTTTCTATCATAGCATATAGATGAGATATTGCAGAGAGAATGTCACTTTTACGTGATACATAAATGGTTTGTAATTTTAATAATAATTAAGATAAATAGTAATAATGCAAAAAATGATTAATCTTAGGTTACAATTAAAATCTCAAATTTAGGGGTCCAGCAAATGGTGTAATGGTTACGACACTGGACTCTCACATAGTCGACTTTGGTGTAAATCCCAGACTCAGTGACTTAAAACTCACGCCAGGTGTGTGTGAGTGTGTGCTCAAGATCCCAAGAGAATAGTCGAGAAGTAATCGCAGTGTGACCAATCCACCTGGGGTGGTGATTTCTCACTTTTTGCCTCTCTGTCTCTCTGTGTTGTGTCTCTCTAGTAAGCGCACATACCTGATAGCAAAAAAACTCTAAAAACAATTCTCAAATTTAGTATTAAAATGTTTCATATTTAAATACTGTTATTCTGGTTTATATTAGCTTTGGTTATATTAGCTTTCCAGACAAGTTTACAAGTTATTTTATGCAATATTCTTTCCCTTCTCCTCCATTCTCCTCTCGGGATCATGGGCACGCACGCACACGCGCCCGGCGTGAGTTTTAAGCCACCGGGTCCGGGACACGAACCGTGGTCGACTACGTGGGAGTCCAGCGACATAGCCATTACGCTAACTGCTGGTTCCCTATGCAATATTCTTAACAAGAGCACTGGTGCAATAGATAAAAGAGATAATAAATGCTAAAGCCTCAATAAATTAGTACATAGAAATCAAATGACAATGTACAAAACAGTTTTAACGATTGGAATGAACATATACTTAAAATAAAATTTTAGAAAACAAAAGTTATTTGTTTTATTTTTTCCAATTAGTTTTGGAATGTAGATCTCATAATTCACATTACATATAGTTAAGTTAATGACTTATTTTACTGTATAATAAATGAAATTCTCTTTACCAAATGAAAACATTCAAGGATATTTTATGAGCATATTCTCAAAGATGTCTCTGGCATGATCAATGAATTGATTGACTATATTCTGTGATTAAGATTAGGAGTAGATTTATCTTATTCTGTTTCAAAATTGTCTTTTTTCTTTCCTTAACATATTGGAACCTAAGCCTTAAAATATTAACATATAAAAAAAGTTCACACATTTGTCACACTATTCAGGCCCTTAATCATAACATCAAGTAAAGCTTTATAAACTTTATGTTTTGATGCCTTAAGTGCCTTTATAGTAAAACAACCTGAAAAAGATGTCACTATATAATGCCTATGGATGTCAGGCGTATGCTGCAGCCGAGAGAATTGTACCAAAACCCAACACATCGTCTTCCAGGTGATGCCACAAATGTGCATTTCATAAGCTTTTGAATGACCACCCGCTATGGATGTCTGTGTGAATACTAGTGAATTCTATGAAACTGAATGCATTGGTACAGTTCCTTTCTTTGATAAAAACAAACAAACAAACAAACGAAACAAAAACAGAAACAAAACATTGAACAGAGGCAATGCTGTATAGAATGTCGTGAGAAAGGAAGGGCATTCAAGAAACTTGTCTGTAATAGTGGTGGCACAAACATTGCATTTATGCCTATCAAAGAGCAGAAAGTGAATTAGCCTTTGCCATGGGAGTGAAGCAGCTTAGTTTAAGGTTTAGCAGGACTGAAGCCATTTTGACGTTAAGAAAGGCCTCTAACAAGAACCATCTTGCTGAATCATAGGGAGATGTTGAGGAATGGTCAG
>NW_006205464.1:21746-34526 GCF_000334495.1 Tupaia belangeri chinensis
GAATCAGGATAATTACTCAGGAGAAAGACATTGACTGTGATTGATTACAGTGAGGATCATTTCCATACACTTGTATCCTGTTCCTATAAATATTGAGAAAGTGTTGAGATTTCAAGATAGTCTGATGGTACTTGCTGTCTTCCTATAACTGGTTACAAACTCCCTTCTCTAACCTCTGCTTCTCATTTCACTGACTAGGAAAAGCAGCAGCCAGACTTAGTTGATTGCTCACAGGAGAGTCCCAATAAAGTTAATCCATCATCATTAGGTGACTGATCACACCAGTTTAACATCGCATGGGAAGCTCACTGGACTCCAGATGTTGGAATTTGGGGCCCTCAGCAGAGGATTTAACTGTGTTGGTTTTGTTTACAGGAAGCCTGTGCTACTGAACTATGGATAAACTGCTTCCTTGCTGTCATGGCTACTTTGATCATGAGTCCTTAAAGCCATATTTAGAATGGCCAGGGAACAAAGCTGCGTGTCATCCATAGGGTTGGCCACCATGGTCATTTAATTACTGAGAACCACCACTGCCATGGGTCCCTACTATGCGCATTTACAGGAAATAACTTCCAACTCAGTGTCTATCTAAGTCCACCTACATATATTTCACAAAGCTTTGTTATCAATTTTCCAGTGCTATTATTTTTAAGTTCTTGACCAGTTTCCAACTGACAGTTGCATATAAAGGAAGGATAAAGATTCATTTGTTGATCTGGCTGCATTTCTTCCTCTTGTGTTAAGTGAGGACCTTGGAATATAGAAAGACTATTAAATTAATAACTCATTGAGTTATAAATTGTTTGCTTATGAAGTGTACTTTTAGTTTCTGGACCTTCTTGATTCTAGTCTCCTACATACCACCTCAAATTTATAATAACATGATGCCATGAATAATCCAATTTTATGATATAGTGAATCAAAAATCATTGAGATTATGATGATTAGCAACTCTCCTGTTCAAGGTCCTACTAAAAACTGTTAGGCACCTGGATAACCCAATATATGTATTGGAGAGCAAAACTACATATTGTAAATATTGTTTCCTAATCCAATGTATCTACCAAATATTGTGCCTCTGTTTCATTGGCAAAACAAAATGGACCATCTAGAAGAGATGTTCTCAGATGCTGTTGACCACTCTCCTATTAAACATTGACCAATTACCTGAAATTTACCCAGGTTCATCCTCAGTCTTCATTACACACTTGTGCTATAAAGACATATAGGATACAGCATATTCATATTCTATGACTGATTAATATAATACCATCAACATAATAACCATTGTGATTTTTTTGTGAGACTTCATGATGAATTTCTTCCCTGAACGTACAATGCAGGCAGCATCATATTGATTCAGTCCTAGAATAAAATAAAGACTTTCCCGCCTTTGTTTACTATTGTTTTATAAATGCCTACCGCTTAATACCTTTCTTACTGATGGAAATTGAAAGGTAGAATTTGCAGCAATTCAAGTATAAAGGGCTGTGTTGGATTGCTTGAGTAAAGACACCACATCTGTAAACAAAACTGATTGACATCACCACCTGATTTAGTCTGCAACCGTCTACAATTATTGTGCATTACTGAATTGGCTTGAGTGTCAGACAATCAGACAATCAAGCAAGTTAAATGGGAGATGAAAGAATCAATGCCCCTGCATCTCTTGGATGCTTGATGATGGTAAAATAATGTCCTCAGATTCTCAGGGATCAAAGAATTGTTTGATTTACATTTTTTTAAAATTTTTTTTGCAGGAGAATGTAGTCCAGGGACTTCGTTCTATCATACTAAACTTTATAGGGAACAAAACCAAGGTAGAAATTCTTCTAGTTTATATTATCAAATTCAGAATATTTTTCATCAGTTGATTTTTCATTAGCCCCACTGGACTCATTATGACATTCTCTTGAGCTAAGATTTGATGTATTACCTAACTTTCATAAATTCCATATAACTGGTGATGCAGAGTGGTGGTAGTGGGTCTCTGACAAAGTAAGAGTTGAGATACAGTGACTGCTATTCTCTGAACATTCTAGGCAATTCTTATTTCTAGTTCTCTGCCACTCTAGTGAATATCTGCAGGTCTTCCTAGGCAATTCCTAGAGATTTCAATCCATGGATATGGAGGATTTCCTTTAGGCATTTCCCTTTCCTTCAGTTAAAAGGCTTCTTGTATAAATCAGCATTTAGCATCTAGGGGAAAGCTGATGTACCCCCCTGATTTTCTTGGAGTGAGAGTTCTGCTCATCTGCACTAGACTTTTTATTTTCCTACACATGTCAGTAGCTCCCTAATAAGCTACTCATTTATAACATTTCATGATTGCATGGACACTACTGTGGGTAATATTTCATCCACCTTGGTTTTGGTGGGACTTTGCTATCAGATTTAAGAGATTCATTTTGTTTTCTCATTTAGCTCATGAAACTCAATTCTGTGCGGTACTTGCCACCATCATTTTCAGTCCACAGAAGAGCATTCCAACAATACTGATCACCCCCTCTCTCCTCTCTGCCAAATTTTAAATGTCTACGTGGAACTAGTACCTTTTAGTTCCTCTCTGGGTGATATTTGTGTATAAGATATCCACCACAATATTTCCATATAGTTGGGAATGAAAGGGAGGTCAAAATCAGAGTAGAAGACTGCGTTTAAATATTAACATTTTTATTTCTTTCTGTATTGGAAATTTTGAAATCTGATTCTCTATAGGTCTTCTTTTCATAAATTTCTATCCATTGCAATAAAGAGTAAACTGTTTATTTTTTAGTACTCTCAGTTAAAATGTAAATATCCCTGAACTATGCTACATAGTGTTCTTGAAGTGAGGTTCGGGGACTATTTGCTGCAAAATTATCTGGAGACGACTATTTAAATAGAGAGTCCTGAGCCTCACCAGGTACAATTAAATCAAATTCCCCAGAAGATATTTCTGGTAATGTGTATTTTGACAAAAATTTTATGTGGCATTTATGCATACCAAATCTAAGACAGTCTCATGGAGGTAGTTAGAAAATAAGAGTTCAGAATTATACTATCATTAAACAAAGTTTATGGGAGCTACTTTTTTTAAAAAAAGAAAAAATCAACCTTTATTCAGTTCATTCAAAAATCATTGACAAAAAAATTTTCAATTGCAATTTTACATGTACCAAAAATAAATATAATATTTATAACAATGGGTACTGTTTTTTTTACTGCATTCCTGGACTAGGTTCTAACAGATCAAAACAAAATGGAGTCACTTATGATACATTCCATATAATCAAACTGAAATTTTAAGAAAGTCAACAGATCTCATAACTGACAAGTTTTTGCTTTGTTTTCTATAGAAAAAGTCTAGACTATTTCAGTAAACATAGTAAGGAAACCTCCTTTGCTTTAATGCTTACAAAAAGACGAAGTAATTAGAAGTAACCTGATGTTAGCCAATCAGGTTTTTTCCTATTGTTATATTTACTTGTTCATCTTTACAAAACTCACAGTTCTGCTATTATCCACTGAAAATCTGTGTTCTATTTTTCAGAATGGTGGTTGCCCCGATTCATTAATCATGAATAACAGCTTAAAGGATCTGTAACTAAGTTTGTTTGTAATTTTCTTTTCTTTTCTTTTCTTTTCTTTTCTTTTCTGTTTTTTGGAGAGGTTTTTGCTTTAGAGCACATGAGCTCACCAGAAAGAAAGAGACAGAGACACAGAAAGCGAGAAATCACCCCCTAGGGGGGATGGCCATGCTGCAATCCCTTCTCCATTTTCCTCTCAGGATCTTGGGCACACATGCACGCATGCACGCACGCATGCCCAGCGTGAGTTTAAGCCACTGGGTCTGAGACCTGAACCGAGGTCGACCACAGGGCAGTCGAATGACATAGCCATTACACCAACTGCTGGTCCCCTGGTTGTATTCTTTTGACATGTCCAACACAGATTCTCAGAGTGTACCAGGAGAAAGAGGTTGAAGATCAATAGGGAGGTTTTCATATTATCTTCATAATAACTCCCTTTTCCTTTGGGTCTGTTTGTCTTCATTTTATCTCAACCATCGTAGTTGTTGGCGTACATTTGCTAAGCTGTTTTGTTAACATAGAATATTTTAAGGACCTCTTAAAATGATAGTTGACAACTAATTTGAAGTGAGACTGGATCTAAAATAACTTTGGAATAGAGAGGATAAGGAATTGTAAAGAGAGTTGGGAACTGAGCTAGGCAGGAGATTCAGTGGAATCAAGCAGTTTTCTTCACTTATCCTCAGAACTCAGTTTCTGTTCACACCAACTGCTCTCTGCCTGACAGTTTTCACTGAAAGTGACAGGGATTTAATGATGAATGGAGTTGATGGATTAATAAACCAACTTCCTCACCCTATGGGAGGGATAATGCTGAGATACATTTAAGAGCATTTCTCAAAGTTCTTGGTGGGTACATTTCTAGGGCTCGGTAGTAGTTACTTGTTCATTAACCTGTCATATATTTGCTCCTTTCTTTCCCTGGCCTACAAACACCTTCCCCCAAAATGTACCTCTTCTACTCAAAAATTCATCTCTCAGTCAGTCAATTTTTTCTAAATAATTATTTATTTAATTCATTATTAGTATTAATATTATTATTATTTAATTTGCTATAGGGCATGCTCACCAGAGAAAGAGAAGGAAAGCGAGAAGGCAAGCTGCCAGGTCTGGGACTTGAGCTGCAACTAACCAAGTGGGAGTCCAGCATCCCAACAACTATGGCACCCACTGGCCCCCTCACAGTCTATTTCTAGGTAGCAAAATTTAAAATAAGGAAAGATTAACTTTATGACCTTGGTTATTTTTAGTGTTTTAGACAGAATTTAAAAAGGTTAAGAAAGTTATGTGTAGAACAATGACTAAACACATGTACAGAACAAAATTGGAATGATTAGATTTTGTTTATAAGAAAAGAGTAGGAAAAGGGTGAAGTGGAAAGAAATAATGTATATATGCTAACTTTTTTTTTTTTTTCTAATTGGGAGTAGGTAGATAATAGAAAATACAATTGTAAATATTGAGTAAAACATGTAAAAGACACTGTCCTTTTTTAAAAATCATTATAGAGGTCCATTGTAGGTTGAATAACTATTATGAGGAAACATTTACTTTAAGTCCTTCATTTTCTTTTCAGCTTCTGTCAAATTTAATAAAGTTTATCACTTTGTTAATCATATTTCAAATAGTAGGTACTCAGTTTTGCATTCCCATCATCCTATTTTTATAGATCAAGATCTGAAATCTGGTACCACAATAATGCAGTTATTTCCACGTGAAAGTACTTCTCAGCTTTTGTTCCTATTTTAGTTTTAGTCTTTTTTTCCTACACTTCTCAACTTCTTTAAAATGAACATACATGTCCTTTTAGAAAGTCACAGCTTTATTGCTACTTTGAATATTTGAAAATGGATAACTCTTAAGATGTTTTTTGTAACTTTAGATATTTTTTACAAGAGCATGATCATATGAAAAATAGCATTTTTTTCTCCATTTTCCACTGTCATAAAATCATCTGAAACTCATGATTCATGGAGTCAATCGCACATCATTTTTTTTCTAGAAACCCACAGTTGCTCAAAATTATATGTCATATTTTAGTTACAGTGTTGTATTAATATGCTTTTTATCAACATTTCATCATCCAGACACTTACTGCAAATTTGTGACCTCCTTGATTATCATGCTCCTGCCTTATATGCCTCCCATTGTGTGGATATCACAGCTTCTGTTAATGTAATTGAGCCTAACATGGAGGAGATTGCCATCTTAAATGAGAAATACAGAATTCTTTTTCATTATAATTGGCTAATCTTCATTTCCTGGAGTTGAAAAAGGCATGTCTATCTTTCTTGAAGATCTCATCTCCTTCCTACAATGCATGAAGAGAAAGTTGCTATTGTATAAATGCCATCACTGCTCAGCTCGGTCCTACCTGTCACAGCACTCACTTTAAGCACTGCCCACCTCCCACTGGAAAACCAGTCATTCTGTCCACACAATGACTTTCCACATCTCACAACTACCATACATCACAGAGTCTCTCTTACTCTCTACTATTCGCTACCCAACCGACCCCAACAGTCACTTTTAAAATCTAGTAGATTATTATTTTTCAGATGTGTTTCTTATTCTCATACTGAAGAGTTTTTATACATCCTCTTCCTAATATTTTTCAAGAAGGTTTCAACAAAGAGGCAATGATTTGTGATTCTTGGATGATTTTGTATACGATTATAATTCACTTGTATTGCAATCATCATGTTCATTAAATATACTTATGACCCTTGGCTACAGATACATGAATGTGAGTCATCATTAAATTGAGCTTAGAATATAGTTTTGCTATTATTAGGATAATCCAAACTAATCAGGTAATGCTCTCTTTTAGTTACCTTCAATTTAACAAGATTGCATCAGAATACTGGTTAAAATAAATAAATAAAATAACACAGGATTTTTGCACCTCCTATTGCAAGTTTCCTTTTGTGGACTAGAAAATCAGGTAACACTCAGTTAAAACTTTTTATAAACATTTTTACAGTCTAATTATGTCCTCATAAAGAAAAAAGGTTTAGGCATGGAACCAGCAGATGGCATAATGGTTATTAATCCATCCAACTACATGGATTCTCACATAGTTGATCATGGTTTGAGTCCCAGATCTGATGACTTAAACTGATGATGGGCACATGTGCATTTATGCCCAAAATCCCAAGAGGAGAATGGAGAAGGAATTATAATGTGGATATCCCTCCTGGGGGATGATTTCTCACTTTATTTCTCTCTAACTCTCCAGCGAGCACACATGTCCTATAGCAAAGTTCTCTCTTTAAAAAATGGTTTATGTGATGTCTGTATTTTTTTGCTTAATTTATTTTTTATTTCATAAATTTAATCAAAATACATCATTTTGCCTGTAAGTTGAATTTACCCAACATGAATACACAGTCCAGTTGGGGATACAAAACACGTTATCATCAATAGATAATTGCCCGTTTCTGTGTCCCATAAATGTCTTGCCTCTCTATTTTTCTCCTTAATTTCTTTCCTGATATCTTTAATTTTTTTCTTTTCTTTTTTTTTTTTTTTGGAGAGGTTTTCGCTATAGGGCATGTGCGCTCGCCAGAAAGACTGAGAGAGACAGAGAGACAGAAAGCGAGAAATCACCCTCCAGGGGGATGGCCACGAAGCAATCCCTTCTCCTCTATTCTTCTCTCGGGATCTTAGGCACGCATGCACACATGCCCAGCGTGAGTTTTAAGCCACCTGATCCGATACACAAACCATGGTCGACTACATGGGAGTCCAGCGACATAGCCATTACGCTAACTGCTGGTCCTTGATATCTTTATATTTTTACAAATACGAAATGTTTTTACTAAATTAATGGGTAGATTAATTGCATCTTTGCATTTATAATTGCATTCACACTTTGACCTGACAATTGGTTTACTTATTAACTTTATGCAACTACTGACAAATTCTAGTTTATGAAAATACCTTTAATGCTTTTATAATGCTCTATTTATGTGTTGATTTTATTTCCCTTAAGTGTTATATTAATAGCCTTCAACTTATTGGAATCTTATTGCTCACCTCTGCCACTATTAACTTAATAGTGAATTTTTAATATTAAGCTATTAATTGATACAAAGGAAAGCAAGATTTTTCACAGAAATTTTGAGCCATCATCATAAATTGCACAGTAATTACTGTGTAAAGGTTTAACTACAGGTAAAATCTCTGTTGATAAATGAGATTTCAAGTGTGTACCTGATGATATTTTGCATAATCACTTTAAATCAATTTTTATAATTTCTTTATAGATCTTTTACACCAATCAACAATCACTGGAACCTTTATTATAGTGTTTTACATTTCAATTAACCACACAAGTATGTGATTGAAGAAGGAATTGTCTATATTCCTTGATTAAATTTTGAATCATGTATAATAATATTGAAATATGCCCTATTCAGAGAAACAATGAGTAAAAAAAAAAAAAATTCTCTTCTGATTTAAAGGCTAATACAAACAATTACAATTAAACCTTTTTAGCATTGTTTCATGTTAGTACATGAGGAAGTGTTTTTATTTTCTAAAATGAAAGGTTGCTTCATTAGTATTCAAAGGCTAAATATTACATTGTGATAAACTATGACCTATGTATTAATTATCTATTTCTGCAAAGCATACCAAAACATAGTGGCTTAAAGTGACAAGTATTTATCAAATAGGTAGGGAGTTAGAAATACAGGCACAGCTTAGCTGGAAGTTTCTGGCTTAGGGACATTATGAAGTTAGACAAGCCTTCAGGAAGGAGTGCAGCTTCTGAAGTCATATGGGCTTACTTTTCCAGTGAGCGAGACTGAGTGGTGGTTGGTACCTCTATTTCCTTCCATCTGATCTCTCTCCACTACTAAATTGAATTGTTGCTGTTAAGTTGAAGAAATTCTTTACATTATCTGGGTATGAATTCCTTATCAAATATATGATTTGCAAATATTTTCTGCATATTATGTTGAGTGACCATCCCCCCTGGGGGGTGATTTCTCACTTTCTGTCTCTCTGTCTCTCTCTGTCTTTCTGGCAAGCACATGCACCCTATAGCAAAAAACCTCTCCAAAGGAAACAAACAAACAAAAAATGTATAAAGATGGCTTCATCACTTAGTATTTCAGCAGAAACTAAGACAAATTGAAAGCACTAGGTAAAGAAAGATAGTTAAGTAAATTTTTTCAAATTTTGAAAAAGGCTAGGCAAGTAAAGGTGGCTAAGCACCAGGTTAAGAGAAAGAGTATGAAGCCAAAGCCACATCAGGCTTGAGATGAAAAAGGAGGGAATTTTGTAGCCATAAACTGGAGAATTCCATAGCTGTGGGTACGAATAACAAAAAAATACCTGAGGGTTTTGGAAAGATATAGCTGCTGCCAAATGATAGTGCAATAAAGTGGAAAAAGTAGGAGCTACTCATAGTTCAAACTCATCATCTTCTAGTCTTCTGCTCTTCAGGTGCCGTCTCTCACCAACAAAACTAAACAGACGCCTCAGGGAAAATGAGTCGGGTTAATACCCTTTGCAAAGCCTGGCTTAAGACACCATTCAGGAGGCACGTGGTTTCTGGGTACATGAGAAACATTCAGCATAGCATAAGTTGACTTTTATACATGCAGTACAAGAAAATGCAACTTTACTACAATGAGATAAGACATATATAAAAAGAATAGAATAGGTAAAAAGAAACCAGAGGAAGACTAACTATGAAATATATGACCTAAATTCCTCAAAGCTAGAATTAGGCCATTTATTTGCTCCTTTCGGACGAGATAAAGATAGAATTTGAATGGTAATGTCAAAAAGGATAGAAAATTTACTGAGGTATAGCACTACTATTCTCATTACAGTGGCAAAGGAGCCATTCCTAGTGTCCCTTCTCACACAGAAAATTGTAATTTATTGAACCCTTCAACTTCACAAAAAAAAATACAGGAAAAGTTTAATAAAGCTACATCTTATAGCATACCATAATGGCTGTTGCCAAAGGTATTTCAATAAAACCATCTTAAGCAGGCTGAAATATAGTGCTTTATATTTGCAACCTCAGCTGTTCTGATATGATCCAGGGCTAGATTATGTAGAATGGATAAACTGCATACCCCAAAGGTTGTATCAAAAAGGTTGTATTTTCTGCAGAACACCAAGAAATTGGCACTTATACTTCCTGATAGGTACTTGGAGTGCAGATAAACTACATTGCGGTCACATTAGGGGCCCTGTGATATTTCTTGCAACTCTCCAGCCACCTATGTTCCCTCTCATTCTTCTTCTTTGCCCAGCTCTTAAAATTGAGGACTGTCTTGGGATTTCTCTCTTTCCCATTTCCCTTTTTAACATATGCATGGCATATATGAATGATCTAATCCATTTTCATACTTTCAGTTTCCAACGTGATAATGACTTGTTTACCAGAGGTAAATGTTTACCACAGGAGCTAATTATAGTTTCAGACCCCAAAGTTCTGTTTACTTACTGGACACCTGGTTTGGACATCCCAGGCTTGTTTTAAGCTCAACATGGTTTTAGCATTCTGAATAAGACTGGTTCTTTTTATTGTTCTCCAATGATCTATTTTTAGCCCCCTGAAGGTATAGTCAGTCTCATATTTAACACAATTCTCTTAATATGTCTGCTCTGCTTTATGGTAAGATCAGTAAAGACTATCGTTATTGGTTCTGAGACACAGGGAAACAGAAAAATGGGTCTTGGATTCCTCAGAGATACCCTGGCTGCCAGTCCAAATGGATTGTATTTCTGTTGTTGTTTCCTTTTGCTTTGTGTTGTTTCTGATTGGTCTAAGTGGTTCTAGGGGTTCTGAGGATCCTGATAGTATTAACTTAGTGCAGTTTTTCTTCCTCCTACCTACATAATCAAAAGGATGTTTCTATTTTGTTTCAGGCTTTAACTCACTGAAGGCAACTTAAAGCAGTTGTGGGAGTTTAGTTTTGCTCTCTGGGAACCACTCCCACTTTTACTCATTTTCAATCAGAGTCAAGGATCTCTCTGCATCCTCCCCATTTTAGGACCTCTGACTTTTGGAGTGGATATCATGACAAATAAATTCTACTACGAAGAATTTAATGAGTAAGCATTTTTTCCTCCTTAGGATCAATAACCAGGTGGATGTTTGTGTCCTTTTTTCTTATCTCCATTCTATGGGCGGATTTTTCTTAGACCCGAGTGGACTTCATAATCACTTGCTGAGCTTTTTGTTACTAACAAGATCATTGCTGATCTAGGCTGTTGCCTGGATGATTGTTCTCCAGAAATCTCCTTGGCTTTTTCTCAGTTTCTTCTGGAATTGGTTCAAAACTACTTCCTCATCAAGTCCTTTTTATATTACCCCATAAAGACAAATAAATGAAAATGAATCAAACTTCCCAGTATCTTTCTTTTTTTTTTTTGGAGAGGATTTTGCTATAGGGTGTGTGCACTCACCAGAAAGAGAGAGACAGAGAGATAGAAAGCTAGAAACTACCCCACCCCCACCCCCCAGATGGCCACGCTGCAATCCTCCATTTTCCTTTCGGGATCTTGGGCACATATGCACAAATGCCCGGCGTGAGTTTAAGCCACTGAGTCCAAGACTCAAATCTCAGTCAACTACATGGGAGTCCAGCAACATAGCCATTATACTAACTGCTGGTCCCCCAGAATCCTCTTTACCCCTCCTTTTAAAAATTTGTTTCTAAATAATTTCTCATAGCTTTGTCACCAGTGGAAGTTGATTAATTTGCTCTCTATACTACCTCATTACTAGAATGCAAGCTACAGAAGGGACCAGCAGGTGGCATGGTAGTGAAAGTGCTAGATTCTCACAATGGTTTGACTTCTAGACTTGGCAACTTGAAAATCACACTAGGCACTTGTGCATGTGTGCCCAAAATCCCAAGATGAGAATGGAGAAGGGATTGTAGTGTGACTATCTCCCCTGCGGGAGGGAGGTGATTTCTCACTTTTCCTTCTCTCCATCTCTCTCTGAACACATGTGCCCTATGACAAAAAACAGAAATGAAAACAAAATAGATACATGAGAAAAGGGATTTGAGTCTCTTTCATTCATTGCTCTATTTTTTGTATCTGAAACAGTGTTTGGTGTGTAAATATTCTAAAAAGAGACTATTACTGGAACAATGAATGGCTGTATCTCTGCCTCAGTACATCACATGGCCAGCAGTCTTCAGGGTTTTGCTGAGCCTCAGTGGCACTACCAGGATGCTGCTCAACGGACCTGGGACAGGTCCATAACTTCTGTCTCCTTCCCCAGCCTTCAGATTCTTTTGCTGGTTTTACGAGGAACTTTCTTTTCCTCCCTTCTTTTTCAAACATTACTATCTTTAGTGTTCTTTTTCTTTCTAAGTTTTATGTGCTTAAACATTTGGAAAGTAATAGCCAGAGGATATTGTTAACCAGGTGTTTCTCTCATTCTCTCTCTCTGTTTTTTAACTTAATTTTTTACCCTGTATATACCACTGAGAAAATGCATATGAGAGATCTTCAGAAAGCTTTTGAAAGATATGCACATTATGAAAAAAACTATGCATGTAATTTAAATAATTTTCAATGGAGGGGGAAAAAAAACATGCGTTAGTTCTATTTTTGAAGTCCCTTGATACAACAATATCATCTTAAATAGAAATAAAATTCAGAAACAGTCACACACAAAAGTACATATACACTCAATTTTTAAAAAATAGCACCAACACACATGTGTAATATTAAATTCACATTCATACCTTTAGAAAGAATACTAGAACATGTTCAATAATAGTTCTTGCTGCTTGAAACCCAGCTGTAACTTATATAGGTCATTAGGAAAGAAATTTCTAACTATAATTTACAAAGAGATAGATTTATACATTTAAAAATATTATTTAAAAATATTCTTCAGGGACCAGCAGTTATTGTAATGGCTATGTCACTGGACTCCTATGTAGTCGACTGCGGTTCGAGTCCTGGACCCGGTGGCTTAAAGCTCATGCCGGGTGCGTGTGCGTGCCTGCCCAAGATCCCGAGAGGAGAATAGAGGAGAAGGGATTGTGGCATGGCCATCCCCCCTGGGGGGTGATTTCTTGCTTTCCATCTGTCTGTCTGGTGAGGGCACGCACCCTATAGCAAAAACCTCATATATATATATATATATATATGTGGTATTTCAAAAGTTTCTATAAAAAGTGAAGAGATCCTACCAAAATTTTTAGATAGC
>NW_006205464.1:52944-67313 GCF_000334495.1 Tupaia belangeri chinensis
ATATATATATATATATTCTTCATTAAGTAGAAGACAATGTATGAGCAGAAAAGGGTCACTTTTTGAACTGTGATAGGATAATGGTTAATTTAAGTAGAAGAAAATGTATGAGCAGAAAAGGGTCACTTTTTGAACTGTGATAGGTTAATGGTTAATGTATCTGGGGGAGCCTAAACAGATTGTGAGGATCACTGAACAACATTAAGGTTGGGCTGGTGGGGCCTGAAGGTACAGCAGCAATCAAATGTGATACTCTGGGAGGGGGACCCACACAGGGGACCTGGAGACTTCCCTGAGTACACTGAGCACATGTGTTTCTATGATTTGGGACTAACTGAGACTGAGGGTGGGTCCCCACATCCAGACCCAGTTTGGGGTGATATCTCTATCTTTCTATCTTACTTGTTCATAGAATAAATGAGTAAAATAAAGTAAAATAAAATAAAATAAAAATACTAGTCAAGCAATAAATAACTTCTTACTAGATAGGAGAAATTACAACCATGGTCGAATTCGAGAAACCTATTGAATTCAAACTGCCCATCTTAGCAGCTTAAAACTCTCACTGGGGACCAACAGATGATGTACTGGTTGTTGCTAGACTTCCATGTCATGGAGTACGGTTCGAGTCTCAGACCCGGTGTGTGCATGCCCAAAATCCCAAGAGGAGAGTGAGAGATATTTCAGCATAGCCATCCCCCTTGCTGGCTGATTTCTTGCTTTTTGTGTCTCTGTCTCTCTCTGCCTCTCTAATGAGCACACTCACTCTAATAGCAAATCTCTCTCAAAAAAAAGAAATGATATAAAGTCATGACTATTAAAAATGTATTAGTTTATTTATTAAAAATAATACTTTATATATTTTATAAGAATAATAAATATGTAAAATATATCCATTCACAACTAAATATTTAATTAATAAGCACAGATAAGGTTTATTTTAAGTTTGTTGTATGTCATTAATCTAGAAAGCCAAGTTTATTAGGTTCAAGAAAAGACTTGTCTAATCAGAATCAGAAAATATTACTTATTTAAGAAATTTGGAAAGAAACTGGAAATAAACATTACCTGCATAATATTTCACACTTAGAAACCAAGTTTACCTTATAGTATGAACCTATGGACTACTTCACTAGTTCTAAATGGTATTATGTAAAAAAAAATTCCTAGGGGACAATTTGTAAAGGCAGATTTGCATGCCTCACCATAAAGTGTGTTAATGAAGTATATCTGGAAATTTGAATAATTTAAAATAAATAAATATGTTTAATGTATATGTGATATAGACATATTTACAGAGTCAAAGGAAAGAAATAGTAAAACAATAAATATATCTACAATTTTAACACACAAGCAACTTCTAGAGTTTGAGAAACATCTGAAGATCTCTCTGTGTACACATATGCTACATGTCTGAATATGCATAGATGAATGTATAGATATAGAGAGGAATACATTGTTAAATAATGTATAGTACAACTCTATAGATACTACTCTAAATATTTAAATGAAAATTAGATAAAATTAAGATGAATTGTTAACCTTAATATGTGCTTATATTAGCATAGCCCTAAAAATATCTATATATCTGTTTCAAATGATAATATAGAATTATTAAAGATGTTTAGTTGGAATTTACTTTTTAAAGCAAATATCTTCTGTAATTTTGAAATACATAAATTTGGAATATACATTGGTAAAAAGATCTAGAGGGTTTTACCCCACCTGAGAGCCAAGAACTTAGGTTATCATCTTCATAAAATAAGCAGTAATTATACAGAATTATTTATTAGGTTATTAAAGATAAAGCACATGTTTATTACTTATGATATTAATTGAACTATATTTTTATGAAGTTTTTAATATAAACATTTGTTATTTATTTATTATATTATATTATATTATATTTATTGTAAAATAAATATAAAATAAATTTCAAAATAAACTTTATACCTATTTAAAAAATGATTTAAGCAGTTAGCCTAACCAAATTAACTCAGTTAGAATTAATTAGAAGTAAACCACATCCACTAATATTTAAAGTGGATTTGTTAAAACTTCCTTTTTATATTTATGATATTTTTTAAAATAAAAATTTATGAAAATTTGAAGATTTTTTTCTTTTCTTTCCTTTTCTATTCTTTTCTCTTTTCCTTTCTCTTTCTTTTCTTTTCTTCTTTTTTTCTTTTTGAGACTTTTCCTTATGGTGCATGAGCTTGCCAGAGAGAGCGAGACAGAGACAGTGGGAGGAAAAGTGAGAAAGCACCCCTGCTGGGGGAGCAGCCACACCTTAATCCCTTCTCTTCCATTCTCCTCCTGGAATTTTGAGCATGCATGTACATGTTCTTGGAGTGAGTTTCAAGCTGCCAGATCTGGGACTCAAACTGTGGTCAGCCATGGAGGAGTCCAGCAACGTAAGCACTATACCATTTGCTGGTCCCAAGACATTGAAGAATTCTCAAAAGTAGTGCATGTTTCTTGAAAGTGTTTTGCATATATACATAAATGTAATTAAAAATGACCATAATAGTATAGCCACAATTTATTTTTTTAAATTTTTTTTAATTTTTTAGCTTGCTACAAGGTGCATATGTTTGTTAGAGAAAGAATAAAACCAAAAAAGCACACTTAGGGGAGTCTGCCACACTATGATCCCTTCTCCTTCGTTCTCCTCTCAGAATTTTGGGTGTACATATACATATGTCTGGTGCATTTTCCAAGCCACCAGATCTAGAGTTTGAACTACACTGTCTGCCATGTGGAATAGGGGTGCTTTACCCCCTGCACCACCAACTGGCCCCTGTTGACTTTTTAATATACTCACAAACACATATAGTATATTTTTATGATCATATAGTTTATATTCTACATATGTATATAAATAGTTTTCTAGTATAAAATGTGAGTATTTTATATCTTGACAATATATTTTTCTCTAAATTACTTTACTGGATGCTATGGTTTCAATATATTCCCCAAAAAACATGTACTGTAAATTTGATCCTCAGTGTGGCGGTCTTGGGAGAAGGGGCCTAATTGAGCTTGAATCATGTGGGCACCAAGCTTGTGAATATATTAATGTTGTTATCACAGGAGGAGCTGTGTTTTTACAGGAGTGGTTTCCACATAAAATGATGAGTTCTGTCTCTTCATGTTCTTGCTCCCATGCTCTCTTGGTGCTGTGTCTTCAATATGCAATGGCAGAGCTACAAGTCCCTCACCAGATGCCATAACTCCATCTTGGACTACCCAGCCTCCATATCCTTGAGTCGCTAAACTTCTGTTCCTTATAAATTACCTAATCTCTGGTATTTTGTTATGCAACACACACACACACACACACACACACACACAAACACATGAAACAGACACTGAATATAGCTGAACATAAAAACAAGTATATATAGCTTGTTTTTTTCCTCCATAATTAGTTCTGCTTATTCTCAACAAGCCAGTGTTAGATTTGTCTAAGAAGACTGTTACTGGAATTAAAATAATTTCATTATTAATCTTAAAATTTTATTTGATTACTAATTTTTACAGGTCTAAATATATCACCTGTGAGAGTACGTATGTTTTTCTCTGGATTATTTTTTGCTTTTTTATTAAAATATAATAAATGTTTATTTGTGTCTTCCTCTTTTTGTCAACTTATTTCCATGTTGCTATAGTTACTTTCACAACTTCATTTCATAAAATAGTTTAAAATGAATTAACATTTTTCTTTTTTAAATGCATGCTTTTCTGGAACTAAATTTCTCACTAGCCAATTAGAGGGATGTGGAGTTTTAGACATTTGATTTTTCTTAGTTTAATGTAGTCCCATACTTTGACAAAGACTTTCTTTAATCATGCCATATCTCCTTTCATTGTTCATTCTAACTTCTATACATTTTGTATGAGAGAAAAGTCAACATGCTCTCTTAAGATCACATTCAATTCCATGAATTATACTTCTATGCAATAAATTAGGCTTTTTTAGGGGAGTCAGCAAAACATGAAATCATGATTAAGTGAGTTGAAAATGAACGAAGGAATATTTTATTTGTACATCATGCCTTTTCTAAAGAGATTATAGAAGACAGTACAACATTACCATAAAGACTAATAGGAAAAATAAATTATAACTACTCTCAGTAAAATTATAAAGTACCTCAAAGCACATTTAATCTCTGAAAAAGATGAAAGGGACTTCTTTTACATTACTCAAAGCAACTGATATTAATGTATTTAATTTATATGTAAACATGCTTTATCACATTATAGGTAGGTAGATTTGTTTTATAATTATATGGTTTCCAACTTGTGATTTCTATAAATTGAAATAAAGAAAACAAAATATGTTATTTTACTCATTCTGAGGGAGAGATGATAGACAGATAAGTGCAAATCACTCTGGTCAATTTTTCAATTTATTTAAATTATGCTAAAAGCAAACACCTAAAGGCAATGTCTAACCTCATACAGTCGTTTACTTTCATATTATTTTTGTTTATTTATTTCTTAAATAAAAGCCATTAGACAGCTCTATTTCTCCCCAATGTCCCAACCTCATTCCGCAATCTCGGGAACATGGGTAATTGTTAAAAAGAGATATTGGAAGTATTTTATTTTTCCAGGCTAAATTTGTTTCTTAAATTGAGCATTAAGTCCATAATCAAAAAAGATTGATGATGTAGGTGACTGGTCATAGTGTCAAGTTACTTTCTTCATATCCAGTGATACCTAGGGAGAAAAGAAAACAAAACCAGAAAGCAATATCACATATTTCCTCACTTTCTCCCAAGGTTATTGAAAGCAGGATATGCAAAAGGAAAAAAAATTAATGAAAGATGTTTATATTGAGCTGTAATATATATGAATGTTTAGTATTTCATTCTGACTATAGCTCTTCTTCCAACGTTGCAGAAAAATAACCTAAGAAAAAGTGACTATAGCACTTATTATTTAAAATGATTAGAAACCATAAAAAAAGCTATTTTTGCCCCTTTTAGTTCTTAGAGGACATTAGGAGCTACTATTGATGAAAATATATGCTGTATATTTTTAAAGTAAAATATTCTTACCTATTACACAGGATATGTTCACCTTGAATGATTAGAAAGATGCAATGAATATCAAGAGTAGGTAATAAGGTCAAATAAATTTTAATGGAAAATAGTTCACTGTACACAATTTATCATAAAAATACTTTTTCTTTTATCTCTCACAGGACAACCCAAAAGTTCCATATCTGCCCTCCTAAATATTCACATTCAGTTAAGGTTCTTCAAATCTGCAATTTCATGAACACATGATACAATCTCGCAAGCACTCTGTAATATAGCAATATATTTGTATTACATTTAATCAGAAAATAATAAATTATTCACATTTATTACAAACATACTCACTCATTTAATTATTTAGTCATTCTATAACTATTAAAAACTGGTATGTGCTTGTCACTGTGCTGTCCTTGTTATAAAACAGAGATGATGTTAGCCATCTTCCTTGTCCCACCTTCCAACAGTCTAATGGAACAGAAAGAAGTGCTAAGAAAATACTTAATTAAAATAAAATCAGTTTAAACTGTACTAAATGTCACCAAAAATAAAAAAAAAAAGAAGAAGAAGAATACAAGTCATCTATGGGACACAGAAATAGGTTATTATCTGTAGATGATAATACGTATATATATTATCCCCAAATGGACTGGTGAGAAATGTATTCATATTGAAATATTCACTTTACAAGCTAAGTGATATATATGATTGAATATATAAAAGGTATTAAAATAAAATAAAATTATAAAAAAAGAGTACAAGCTAAGGAATGACATGCCATCTATGAGGAATCAAGGAAAGCATTTCTAATAGGCTGACAGTGAGAGTGACCTACAAAGATCAGAAAGAATGTCTCATAAGGAAAAGAACAGACCTTGAAGGAAAAAAGACTCTAAATATATATATATATATATTCTTGTTTTGTGATATTAGAATTATTTCAGAGATAATAGTAATGTTTAGTTAATTTTCTAACTAGATCATATATGTTTCCCAAAGTTTCTGCCATCAGGCACATGTGCTTACCAGAGACAGAGGGAGGACAAGTGAGAAATCACTCCCCAGCAGGAAATCACGCCCCATGCCATAATCCCTTCTCTTTAATTTTCCTTCTGGGATTCAGAGTGCACATAAGCTCCTGACATGATTTTCAAGCCCGTTTGTACAGGATTGAACCCATAGTTGTTCATGTGACTGTCTGGCACCTGAACCCTTATGCTTGCTGACCCCTGGATCATATTTTTGAAAACTGTAGACTTTTATTACTGTTTTTGTTTTTTCTTTCCTTTTTTAGAATGTGAACATATTTTTAAATTTTTCATTTCAATTTATTTTATATAGTCAATCACATTATTTAGCTTGCAAAGTGAATATTTCAACATGTGTACATTTCTCATCAGTCTAGTTGACAATACCATAAAGTTATTGTCAACAGATAATAACCCATTTCTTTGTCCCATAAATTCTTTGCCTCTCTATTTTTCTCCTTAATGGTATTACTGTTTTTCACAAGCCCCATTCAAAGCTACTTTTTGTGCACCAGACTTCTAAAATTGCTCTATAACAAGTAAATCTGCAGTGTGTAGAGGCAGACACGAAAATGCAGAGTCCTGACAGAAATCACCAAACTCTTAGTATAACACAGATTCTCTAAGACTAAGTCAAGGAGGCAGACTGAAAAAGGCAGATGGATTTTAAATGTTTTAAAGAGGAATAAACTGTGTACATAACTATGTCACCAAATGAACCATTCATATGCTTGTTCCTTCTCTAACAAGCAACAATAATGGGCAATAGTTTCAACCCAATATTTTTAAATAAATTTTGATGAAAGTCAAAAAAAAAGAAAAAAAATACTATGAAAGAGAGAGAAGTTACTGTTTTTACCAATCGAGTCTATGTATGTAATCTACTCATAGAGTGTATATTAGCATTTTTATTTTTACTCACTGATATTATGATATCACTGAATAGTCAGTATGGCTTAGGGGTTAAGAGAATGGATTTTTCTAATCAGAAATATATTTTTTTCTGCTCCTTCATAGAGGAGCAGCATTAGCCTGAACAAGTTATTTTAATCATAATGATCTTTGTCAGTAAACAGAAAAATATTAGATCTCACTAGAAGCTTTGCAAGAACTAAATGTATATCAGTTAGGATGGTACGTAGCACAAAAGTTCTCAATATATGCTACATGAAAAATAGATTGTGTGTGATTAACTCTCACCTAAACTGCTAAACACAATTTCTCTAGTGCATTTACATACTTGGATTGATCACTCCTTTATTTCTGGACACCTCACGTGTTTTGATGGTGCACTAATGCTATGTTTATGATTATTTATTGAGAATAGTTTATGAACTAAAGTAAATGGTCATTTCAGGCTTATCATACAGATAGAAAAAAATATCAACAAATAGAATAAACCCACTTGCTCCACCATTACCTTGTCCAGCAGTATCAATTTCACCATTCTTTTCATAATCCCAAATATGCATATTCTTTCTGTGTCTAATTTAAGTTTTCTAGATTGATAGATAAAAGCAATACTTCATAGTTTTTGTTTACAGTTTTGGAGCAGTGATAAAGTAGAATGTTTTCCCAAAAGTACTATTTGAAACTGGATGAGGCATTTTGCAAATAGCATGTTGTTGTTATGCTCTACATAGATGGAACTCAATAGATGTAGTTGTTGTGTTGTACTACTTGATTGCCACCTTTAAAATTAATGACTTTTTGTTTATACTTCTTCTTCTTAGATTACAATAAATTGTGCCATTCACGCAAGTGCTTCCGGAGACTTAATTGCTTCTTTGAAAGGTTTGGCAGATACATCAAGCCAGTTCATTAATGCACAGATGATTCCTTCACATTAAGAAAGACACATTGGAGCATCAGAAATGTCAAGGCGGTTATTATGCACAAAATGCATAAAATGGCAACCGTCAAAAGGTGAGCCCTTATTCAGCTGGGATCAAAAATAAAACTGTAGTAATTCCTTAGTGTAATAATGGAGAAATATTAGGTTATTTTAAGGTCATGCAAGGAGAATATTTCATTTGTCAACTCTACCCCTGTGAGAAAGGATTTTTTTTTTTTTTCTTTCTGTTGCTCATGATTTTGCTCACACATCAGTTTGGAAGGAACAACAGAATTTAGTACTGAATCATTCATTTGCATTTCTTTGCCATGAACTTTTGTTGAGTGCATATTATTTCCAAGCACATTTGCATAAGTCTTCTTCACTATATTAATTGACAGCTTCAAAGAAAGGGTAAAAACTAAAATGTAGTTAGATATTTTCAAAACAAAATGCACTAATACTAGTGAATTCTGCCCAAGTATGGTCAGCGTATCTTAATATTACTTTAAAAATCTTAGGAAACAAATTACTTCTCAAGCGTTTAAGCAATCACTTAATTATTGATATGTACATTTACCTATATAATGTGACCATCTGAATAACTAGTGAACTTGAATTTACCTTTTCTCTCTTTTTTATGAAGTTTATTTTTTTTTCCATGAGAACGAGAGAAACCCCTACGACTGCATTCTCACACTGCAATCTACCCCACCCTCAGCCAGCCAGGATCACAGGGACCGGTACAAATGCCCAGTGTGTACACAAGACCTTGGGATATAACCTGGGTTCATCCCGTGTTTCAGTATGACCAAGCTTTGTGTTTCCATTGAGCAGCTGTGACTAGCTGAAAAGGACAGTTTCTTTTAACAACTTAAAAAAAAAAAAGATAGATGACTCCTACAAAATTACTCCAAGGCTATTTTTTTATAAAGGTTTATTTTTGAGTGAGTATAGTAAAAAGAGCTTTATTTTAAATATCTGTATGTTCTCTGTGCCAGGGATACCCAGGAACAAAAATAGGTAAAAGCCATCTTTTCTAATCTTTTTTATAATATTCTAGTAAGAACAGGAAATAAACATAAATATATTATATGCTTAATTAGAAGGAGATTTTTTAAAAAAGAAATGTATTTAACTTTATTTATCTAAGATATCTTGTGGCTTAACTTAATATTCACTGTATTTGTTTTTATTTAAACTGTTGAAAAGATATCCTTTGTTCAACGACTCATGCCCTTGTTTGATCTTTACTTTGCTTAGAAATAAATCATAAATTCAAAAGCAAACTCACCTGTGACTACTGAATTCATTCATTTTACCTTGCTCATATAATAATCAGTTGGATGATTCACAATGTATTACACTGATTTTATTTACACTAGGATTGAGAAACCACACAAAATGCTACCTCTTAATGCAAAAATGCCTCAAAATATGTCACTGAAAAACTTCCCTAGAAACTCAAGATGTTTTTGGATCTTTATTTGAAAAACATGCCATCAATTTTCTTGGCTATAGAAATGGATGTGATGCTTTTACTGCAGACTTCCAGTAAAGGTCACTGGACTGGAAGATCTTACACAATTAAGCATATTCCAGTCAAATCTTCAAACTTTCTAATTGCCCTCTTTTCTTCAATATATCTTCAATGAAAAAATTATAGCAAAGGGAAAACAAAGCCCATTTTATAGTACTCATTTTTCCTTGGTTGAAATCAAAAGAGAAACTGAGCAAAGTTTAAACTGATGGTACATAAAGTAAGCAATGGTCTGTGAACACTAATCCAGCACATTTTTTGCAAGGAATAATTGTTAAAATTTGGAACACTAAAAGGTTCAACATGGTGACCCAATTTGCTTCAATTTGTTTGCATTGGATGACTAAAGCAGATGAAATCTATACAATGGAGTTTGACACCTGGCAATTGGATAAACTCCACTCACCACAAATAGATTACAACAGTTACAGAAGTATCGCTGAACTTCTAAGAAAGATAAAATCACTCTGTCTTCTAGCATCCTGCAAAATAGTACAACTCAGGGTAAATTTATAAATACTTGAGTAAAATATGACCTAAAATGAAACAATTAAAATATTACATTATATATTTAAAATGTGTAGAATACTCAATAGCTATACAACTTAAAATATTATTTCCAATAAGCATATTTGGGATGATATAGCTACTTATAATGTAATTAATGTGTTCTAAAGCTGTTCTATACTTTATCATGATAATGTAGAGCTAGTGTAAAAGTCAGAATTTGCATTAAATCTTTCTAGTTTGGTCATAGGATTAGAATTTGGTGACTCTGTACTCTAGTGACTAGTGTTAGACAGACATGTGATTTGTATAAATCAAAATGTAAGAAATGAGAGATCTAACAAGAGATAAAACTCAATTAGTCACTTTTGTTTCTTCCTCCACAATAGCAGCAATTTTCCAGACAAAGTCTGCCCTCTTACCCTCACCTGAAAAATCTAGGAAGCAGAGCTCCCAAACTGTTCAAGGTGAACATGTGACATAGACAGGAAATCAACCTTTGTTCTTTTTTCTTTATTTACTCTGCACAGCAAAAGAAAAATAATTGTAATGAATCAACAACCCTCAGAATTGGAGAAAAAATTTGCAAACTATGCCTCAGATAAGGAACTTGTAGCCTAAATATATAAGTTATATAGTTAGGCGAAAAAATAATAAACCCAATTAAGAAGATGGGCAAATGAGCTGAACCGACAATTCTCTAAGGAAAACATAAGAACAGTCAAAAAACATATGAAAAATGCTCAACATCAATTATTGAAAGGGAGATGTAATTCAAAACCACAGTGAGGTACCACCAAATTGCAGTCAAAATGGCTAAGATTTAAAAAATGAAGAATAGCAAGTCTAGTGAGGCTGTGGAGAAAAGGGAACTCTCCTACATTGTGGGTGAGAGTATAAATTTACATAATCCTAATAAATGTAGTACACAAGTATAAGAAGGTAATAATTTGCTCCATATTACTTTGGAATTCATCTTTAGGAAAAATGACCTGATAAAGAATAACCACTGTGATTTGATATAAAAGAGAGAAAATTGGGAGAAACAATCTTTTGATTTTGAATTAAGAGCATGAAGATACAATATATGGGCAATGAGCCCTGGCCTTGAGGTGGTATTCATTTATATTTCAATATAGTTCATTGTGTTTTAGGATGTTTTATTTTACAGGATAAAAGTAAACGTCTTGTGAACATTTGCAGACATTAAGAATAATATGCTTGTTATTTTGGTTGAGCTTGTTTGATCTTTGTCCTCTCATTAACCTCTTTTCATATTTACTCAGTTGTGTTGCAACTGATGGTTTCATAATTTATTTTTCCCTCCCTTTAATCTGGCCACTTGAGAAAAAAATAGGTCAAGGAAGACAGTTAAGCTTTTGATGTTGTTATAATAGGATAGAATTTGACAGGTGAAAAAACCAAGGGAGGTCTAATTCAAATTCATAGTGTATCTGACTAAGGCAAAATATAGGTCTAGCAGAGAAGAATCCAAGCTAGTAACTAAATATCTTGGCACAGCACATGTTAGACTATGATTAAAAATGCAAATGTCCTGAAGGAATTAGATGATCAATATGAACTTGCTTTGTACACTGGTCAATTCACTCGATTCAATTTTTAGAATCAAGTTTTAGGATGTAACATTAAAATTATACAGAGGATTCAAACTATACCTTTGTTAAAGATGTACTTTAAAAGTGCAAAAATTCTAAGATGATTTATCAGTCACCAATTGATATAATCATTTCTATATATCTGAATAATGTCTTTCATTTTTTAGAAATTTTTTGACGTGACTGAAATGAAATATATATGGTTATGTGTAAGTTTGGCTATAAATAAAGAAAAAGAGTTGCTTAAATCTAATGGTTTAATGTTATAACAACTATTGTTCTCCCACAGAACTTTGGTTTTGGGGACACTGTATAATTAGATGCAGGGCCAAGTGATCTCAGTTGGCCTTACTCCTGTGTCTTTGGCAACTTGGTGGGTAAAGCAGAATTGGCTCATTTGCATATCTGGTAGTTGCTTAGTTATTATCTCATGTGTTCAAGTGTCTGGGCCTTGCATTTCTTGTCATAAGATTCTAGCAGACTAGACTGGATTTTTTCCTTTTCTTTCTCTCTCTCTCTCTCTCTTTTTTTCTAACAGTGTTTGAATCAAGTAACGTAGCTGTTTGGAATAATAACCCACTTCTTTGTCCCATAAATGTCTTCCTTCTCTATTTTTCTCCTTGATCTCTTTCCTTAGACTGGACTTTTTCATATTGTGCTGCAGCAGGTTTCAAGGAAGGGTAATGAAAGAATTCCTTGATATCCAGGTTTAGAATTGTAATATCACTGTTTTGGCTGTAGTACACTATCTAAAACAAGTCACAAAGTCGGTGCATATTTAAGGCATGGGAAAAATTAAATTATTTGGTGGAAGAAATTGCAAAGTTAAATTCTAAGAAAGTATGGATACAGGGAGAGGAATCATCATGTGACTAGATGTGTTATCTTTTGTCCATTTGTGTATATACATATATGAACAGGTGTGGTATCAATCTTTGTAAGTAAGGTAATAATTGTATAAGATGCAAAAGAAAACAATGCTTTATCCTCTTTTGTTGATATACTTTTAAGCTTTGACCTTAAACACTCCGCAAGTTAATGCCCTATGATACAATGTTGATAGGCAAATGCTAAGGTCATACTATCAAAAATTCACAAAGATAAAATAGTAATAGACATTTCTTAGGATAAAAGTCTCTATTTATAGAAATAGTCAATCTTTAGGGAGTAGGGTATTTCTAATTTCTCTGTCATCTAACACATATTTTCTGATGTAGTGGCTAAGTCATGAAGAAGAAGATAAGCTAAGAGACATGACATTTATCTAATTAGGATAATCTGGAAGCTTATGAGACTTCAATAAGTCTGGGAGTTAGGCTTTGGCAACAGGGTAAGCTGAGTATAAAAATGGTGTCATTTCTCCAACACTCTCTTTTAAATTTTTTATTTCAATTTCTTTTATACATGCAATCACATATGTCACTTAGCTTGTAAAAGTGAATGTTTCAACATGAATACATTTCTCACTAGTCCAGTTGAGAATACTATACACATTATCTATAACAGATAATAACCCATTTCTTTCTCCCATAAATGTCTTGGCCATTTGTCTCCTTAATATATTTCCTCAGATTCTTCTCCTTCTCTTACCCTCTTCCCATACTCTATCTGGTATCTATAACCATTTTCTCCATTTCTATATCCTCTAGTCATTCAGTTTCGGCCATAGCATGCGGACAGTCAGTATATATTAAGTGGAGACATACAAGGTCTCTTCTTCACAGCCTGTCTTGCTTTACACAGCAGAATATCTTTCATAGTCATCCACTTTCTGTCCCCACACGGGGGACAGTCGAACAGGTTTCCTGAGGGAAGGAGTGAGAGACCAGATGAACGATGCAGTGTTACAACACAGAGACAACACAGTGTTACAACTCTTCAGGGTCGTCTGTTTATTGAGGGCAGCATGGAGACGACACAGTGTCACAGCTCTTCAGGGTCATCTGGAGATGATGGATGTGGTGTTACAACTCTTCAGGGTCTTCGGGTTGTCTGGCGATTGTGGGCCAGGGATCATGGTTATATACATGCTGGTGGGCAGTGATTGGTTAAATGAAGGATTATAAAAGGTGGGTTATGATTGGTTGCTTTTGTAGACCAATCATAAGGTGCCAGATATGCAAATCTGAGGGATTCTAAGCTCACCGATTTGCTATGGAAAGTGGCCAATTAGAGTATAGTTTTGAAGGTGAGGTTTTGAAGGGGAGCCAATTGTGACCTTTATGGGAAGTGGCCAATCAGAGTATAGTTTTGAAGGTGAGGTTCTGAAGGGGAGCCAATCATGGCCTTTGGCATTTTATAATTGTTTGCTCTCTGAGAAACCAGTGCTATTCACTGGTGCGCAGCCTCCCACATATCCCCCTTCTCTGTTTTAATTTAGTCATCCACTTTCTGTTCAAAAGCCTGGGTCTTGTTTTTTATGGCTGAGTAGGAATTCCATAGAGTATATGTGCCACACTTTTTCAATACATTCCTCTGTTTGTGGACATTTGAGTTGGTTCCATATCTTAGCAATTGTGAATAATGCCACAATAAACATCGATGTGCAAGCACTCTTCTGACTAAATTTCCCTCTGTCCTTTAGGTAGATTCCAAGGAGTGGGATTGCTGGATAATATGATAGTTCTATTTGCAGATCTTTGAGGTTTCTCCATATTGTTCTCTCTCTTTTTTTAAAAAAAATTATTTAAATTTATTTATTTATATTTATTCACTGTACATCATTACAGCAAACAAAATGAGATTTCCCATCCAGAATACACTGTATATTGGCTCAATAAAGCACATCAACATACATGT
>NW_006205464.1:67712-76673 GCF_000334495.1 Tupaia belangeri chinensis
TATTTTTACCCCTATGTCTGACCCTGTGCCCTTTCCCACCCTCTTCTCACACTATCTCTGGTGTCTACAGTTGTCTTATATTCCTTTCCCACTACATTTTATTGATCACAAAGTATCTTAAATAATTTAACTACTTTCAATTGCAAGTTCAGCTGGTAATTTCAAGAAAAGCAGTTTTGAATTGGTAAGGAAATTTGCTTAAAACTTAAAGCATGGAAACAGGTTAGTATTCTGTTCAAATAGTAGGTACATGAACCTATCGACAGCTCAAGACAGGACAAAATCTCTTAAAACCGGACAACAAAGCCTAGAAGAAAAGCAGCAATATTTTAGTCAAAAGCCACAGACTAACAGCAGACCTCTCAGCAGAAACAAGGCGAGCAAGGAAAGAATGGGAAAATATATTCAAACTGTTAAGGGAAAAGCAATTTCAACCGAGAATACTGTGCCAGGCAAGATTATCTCTAACACTCTCCTTACCTGCACATTTTACAATGTGACCCTGAAACTCCTGCTTCCAAGAAGCGTCTGCTTTCCTACTTCTTGTGGTCTCTTTCATAACTTGGTATGAGCAATCTACGCTGGCCTGAAGGAAGAAGAGGAATCACAAAAATAATGAGCAGATCCATCCAGCTTTCTCTGAAAAGGCCACAGTTTGTGAAATAGCAAAGGTAAGATTAGCAGTGCAGACCCCAGAGGTATAAAAACATTAGTCCTGCCATAGACTGAATAAAGGAAGTGATGTTGTTTTGAGGAATTAGGTGTTGGGTATAGTTGATGAGCATCACTGATTGACTAATAGAGGTTGAAACATACAGTCATTCCAAACATTCTCCAAATATTAAATGTAAAAAATAAGTAAATAAATAAATAAATAATATAAAATTAATTAATTCCTAAAAGATGTGAGCATCAGAGGCCATTAAAAAAATTTTTAGGTATGGGACCAGCAGTTAGCGTAATGGCTATGTCGCTGAACTCCCATGTAGTTGACTGTGGTTTGAGTCCCGGACCCGGTAGCTTAAACTCACGCCAGGCACGTGTGCGTGGGTGCCCAATATCCTGAGAGGAGAATAGAGGAGAAGGGATTGTGGTGTGGCCATCCCCCCAGGGGGTGATTTTTCACTTTCTATCTCTCTGTCTCTGTCTTTCTGGTGAGTGCACGCACCCTTAGAAAAAAATAATTTTAGATATGCTTTTTATTAAAAGAGAATTTTATTTATCACAACCCTCCCCCAAAAAAGTTATATAATCAGGTTATCTCTTTATATTTTCTGGAGTCTACAGTTACAAGATGCAATGATTAGACATTATGGCAATATTAATATAAATGTATAAGTGTATAAGGGATGACTTTCTTTTCATGTCTTTAAGAAAATCTCATTCCTGTAATAGTCACCTGATTTTGTGAGGTGGGGGAATATATGTGGTTTTTGTACAAACGTGTTTCTCAGTGTGTTCTACAGAAAATGTTGGGTGACACATTAGAGGAAATGGGTGAAGACAGCTTAACCCCCCTCTTTGTCAGTGAATAAATGGAACACATTGTCTGAAAAAAACACATATATAAATGTAGTCTTTTAAGCATATGTTTATATGTGGAAACATTTTTAAGAAACTATGTACTAGTGAAATATTTTTATCAAGTGATTGCTAATGAACTAATGTATATTAATTAAATACAAAATTGCTGACCTATTCATAACTCTGTGAGACATCTACTTAAAAACATACTTGATGATTCTATTTTCTGTTATATATGGAACAGGTATGTAAAATATTGTCATCAAATTAATTTCATACAAAGTAGTGTGTCTTCTGAATTTTTACCAACAGTAATTAAAAATAAGAACTTCTGACATTAATTATATTTTAATTCAATAAATCTGTGATCATTTCATCACTGTTAAAGGCTTGCGAATAATTCTCTGTAAAACATGTCTTTTTATAACAGTGTGTGATTCTTTTTGCTATTAAAATAAGCAATCTATATTGAATATTTTACAGAATGTTGAGACCGATAACACAAATTTTTATTTATTTATTATTTCAAATTGTTATTTATTTATTTAGTTATTCATGACACAAATTTAGAATGATAATTTTGGTAGTTTTTTTTTTAATAGTTTTTTGCCATAAGGTATCTGTGCTAACTGGAAAGAGAGAGAAAGAGAGAGAGAGAGAGAGACAGAGAGAGACAGAGAGAGGAAAGTGAGAAATCACTGTCCAGGGAGGATGGTCACTCCACAATCCCTTCTCCTCTATTTTCCTCCTGGGATCTTGGCATACATCCACATACTCACAGAGTGATTTTTAAGGCACCGGGTCTGGGACTTGAACCACAATTGGCCATGTAGGAGTCCACAGATATAATCACTCTGCCATTTGCTGACCCTTAATTTTTATAGTTTTAAAACAAAGTGAGTACATATAAAAGTTTATCTCTTCCATGAGAGAGAGAAAAAAACAGAGAGGAGAGTTAAAGCAAAAGGCACCCCCAACTAGGTCTTCTTGTGCGAGCCAACCCTCGTTCCATACAGCACAGATTATGAACACTGGTGTGCATGCCCTGAATACACAGGAAGGATCCAGATATAAATCCAGGACCCATACATGTGGGCCCAGCTCTGTTACCTTTGCACCATCACCTGACCCTTGAATATAAATTTTGACAAAATATATATTGTTGATGGCTATTTAGACTGAGGAATTCACACTTGAAGGAAGAGGATATTTTGAACCCTTACTTTCTTGTACTGGTGTTCTCATACTGAAGCATTGCTGCCTACCTACCAGGAAGAAGACCATGTTAGGAAAAAGATTAACCACTTAATTCTAGGTAAAATCATCTTAGTTATACTGATTTACTTAAATGTATTGTACACGTTGCAATTGATCTGTACGTTCAAATACTAATCAATCAATAGCTATTTCTACTTTTCTTCAGGAATGTTTTCAACTCATAAATGTTTAATATAAAATTTTCCGATTTGTGCACAGAGAATTTTGGCAGCCAAAAGATGTATCAGATATTATGAACACTTTAAAATTCACAAATTCTTTTCAGTGAATAGCCAGAACACCTCCAAAGAGTGTGGGTCCAAATGCATGTTATTCACACCTTTCATTAACATTTTCCCTTTGGTCTTCTGAGTGACAGCCTGCTCTTTTGTTCTATCATGAGAAATTTATTACAAGCAGTCACATATAATATTCTCTTTCAGAGAATATATCAGTGACATTGAACAAGATCATATTCATAAAAATCCAAGAAAATAAAATAGTTTTCAATAGAAGATATCATGTTCAAATGGTTTACCTACTGTAAAAAAAATAGAATGTATTGAATTAATGTTTCCACATCTAAAACTTGTTATATTTTTGTACACACAGAGCAACATATAACACTTTTAAGCAAAGTCACACTGGTGTATGATTTATGTTCTAATATCAATTTTATAATACATAAATATTTTTTCTCCTATTATTCAATGCCTCATTGACACAGACAATCTTGCCCTGAGCTGTTTGCCTCAGTAACCCTGCTCTTTCTGTATTTACCATATATAATATGAGGTTTTTTTAATTTGACTAAATATGACTAATTAACATATACATTACCTGACATTGTTAAAACATTTTTGTGGTGTGAATATTGTACATCCACAGCATTTTCCAAGAATTCAACATACTACTAACTATAGTTAATATGATTTACAATAAGTTTCGTGGATTTATTCCTCCTATCTAACTGAAATTTTGTCTCCTTGATGGATAATTTACCAACTTCCACCAACCACCCCAGCCCCTGGTAACCACCACTGTACTTGCTGCTTTCATAAGATCTAAGATGGACTTCTTTAGATTCAGCATATGAATGAGATCATGCAGTATTTGCCTTTTTGTGCCTGATTTAATCCACTTAAGGTAATCTCATCTGAGTTCATTCAGGCTCCTTGTAGTGCCTTTGAAATGTCTAAATTCCCCTTAGTGCTTGGGATTTTCTGGGGCCATGAGGTGTGGTCTTCATTTTTCTATGTTAATGCTTCCTCTGACCATTTTCTGGCCACATTAGATCTTAAAATGAGGCAGATACCCAATGGATCTTCAGGACTTTCATCAACATGGTTATTACAGGACTTCATGTCTGGGCCCAACTTCCAGAGATTGAAGATTGTAGCAAGGAAAACAACCTAAGTCTACAGGACAACAACAAATTATGAATAAGTATTCAAAAATAAATTCAGGAACAGTCTATATGTATATAAACAATTATTTCTATTGGACAATATTGTAGTGTGTAAACATAGCTAAATATTCTTAAATTATCAGGCTAATGTGTTAACATACTGACTAGAGAATTACACAATCTGGGTTCCATTTTAACTCTTCACTGATTTGCTTAATGGTCATCTGCGAGGTCTAGGTTTTCTAGGAGTTTTCTCCACTTCTACAGCAGAGCCTCAATTAGATTGTCAAATATTCTGAATGGAGTGGGGAAAGGGAACTGTTAAGTTCTTCTGCTTTATCACTCTTCACATCTCAGTTCATGAAGGGCCTCCACATAATATTTTGTGATCATCGGGACCAGACTGAAAAATCTTAGACCTGGGGCCAGCAGATGGCATACTGGTTATGTCATTAGACAAAGTCTCCAATCCATTTTAAATAAATGAAACTGGTTTGCCAATCACAAATGATTATTAGTGACCAGCAACAAAGTCTTTCATACGTGCTGATGTATGGTTGTTTGTATTTGGACAATGTAATTTCAAGCAATCATTTGCTTAGTTTAATTCCACAACTTGAGTTTCCGAATTAACTTGCTGTTCTGTAGCAGCTCAAATTTGAAAGTGCCCCTGGCAAAGCTTTAGGCCAAATAGGCTTCCTGCTTCTCCCACTTATTCCCTCCCCCATTCCCACTCAATAGTGAGAACTACCTATTTGAATCAATTTTGATGGCAGATCTAATACTTGTAGATAAATACAGAGAAGAAAAGATTTCCCCATGAATTTTAAGACTAGTATTTATAGTACCCCATTTGTGATAAGTGACTATTGATAAGAGAAAAATCACTTGCCTGAGTTGTTATAGCTACTAAGTGGAATAGCTCGAACGTGAACACATAATCAACAAGTATACATAAATTTATAATGAATTACATATTTTACAGTAATTCACAGGTATTACTGTCTCTCAAATATACTTTTTAAACCTTAAGGACAACTTACCGAAGAGACATGCAAGTTCTATATTTTTTTTCAATTTTATTAATATTAACTTTGATATACATCACCAATTTAATGATAACTCTTCAGAGTTCATAAACAATAGTAATGTAAATATAAATATGAGTATTCAAAGCAATAAAATACAAGGGGGAAATGTCAAAATTGTCATCTTTAAAATATATGGGAAATCCATTTACTGGAAAATTACAATGAACTCTTAAAGATTTTAAAGGGTAGATTTTATATAGTAAAAGTTCCTTTCTATTTCAATGGAACAAATTAATAACCATGAGAAATAAAGCATTTCAATATCCTCTCATTTAAGACTTAATGGGCAGCTCAAGTTTTAATAGGAACGTAGTCATTTTGAAATTAAGAAAGGTTTCTAACCAGAACAGCCAGACCAAGTGTTGAGTCATAGGGCAATCTATTTGAGAAATGATCAGATAAAAAGTCAGATATAGATATTTGAAAAAAATAAAGATAATTACTCCACTAAAAGAGATTTACTCTGATTGATTATAATTAATAATCACATGGCTGTATCTTATACCTATAAATACCGAGACCATGTTGAGTTTTTTGAGACAGTTTGATGATATTGCTGTCTCCTTGTAACCAATTACAGAAATGACTACCTTCTTCTTCAACCTCTTCTTCTTATTTCATTGACCACAAAATGAAGCAGTTAAATTTAATTGGTGAGTAATCAATGATATTATAAGCAATATCATTGGCAGAAAATATTACAGAGAACTCTCTGCAGCTGTCAAACCAGTTTAGTTCTGGGAAACTTGCCAGGTACTTGCTGCAGTGATCTGCCACTAGTTTCAGCTTGAGTAAGAAAGGAGGTTAGGGGGGCTAGCAGGTGGCATCATGGTTAAGGCATTGGTCTTCTACAAGGTCCACCATTGTTCAAGTCTTGGACCCAGTAACTTGAAAAATCACACCAGGCCCAGGCCAGCAGGTGGCATAGTGGTTACATCACTGGACTCCCACATGGTTGACTGGGGTTTGAAAGACAAGCCCAGTGGCTTGAAAATCACTCTGTGTGAGTATGCTTGTGCCCAAGATTTCAGAAGGAGGATGGAGAAGGGATTGTGATGTGACCATAACCCCTGGGGGCTGATTTCTCACTTTCCCTTCACTGTGTCTGTCTCTCTCTGGCAATAGCACACTCCCTATGGCAAAAACCTCTTAAAAAAAAAAAGTAAGAGAGAGAGAAAGTGAAAAAGGAGAGACAGAGAGAAAGAGAAAGAAATAAAAAGAGAAAGTAAGGAAGTGAAGGATGGAAGGAAGAAAATCACACTGGGCACAGGTGCTTACATGCCCAAAATCTCAAGAGGAGTCTGAAGGAAGGAGAAGATATTACAGTGTGGCCTCTCCCTTAGGGTGCCATTTTTCACTTTCCCTCTCTGTCTCTCTCTGGTGAGCACAGGTGCTTTCTGGCAACTGCCCCCTCCACATTAGTAGGGTGCAACCATAAAGGCCTTCAGAGTTCCCTCATCTTCATTAAACTTTACACAGGCTTTTTTCTGATTCAGAACCTTTCATCTCCCTCTCACCCTAGCCCTGACAGGTTCCAGATGACCTAATCACAGCCTCTACTACATTTACTTACATTTATTTAGGAAACTTGCAAGTTCAAATTCTTTCTCTGCCTCTAACAGATGCAAATATTTTTTAAAACCTCTTGTCAGATTTACCACCCAGGATTGTCTTTCTAAAGGACCTGAGAACTATTCCTTTGAAATGAGATCATGAAGAAAAGATAGAGGCTCTATCTCCCAGTCTCTATGGGAGAGTAGGAGCTTAACTTTAGTGGGTACTTGCTCAAAGTTTATAACTATCTCCTATTATAAAGATAAGAGAAAGTGTACCTTTTTATGGATAAGGCCAACCAGTTAATGCAAAAGTCCTATGATCCCTTTTACTAGTTCTTAAAAGCTTACTCATAATTTATCTCTGAATAAACTCCATTTATGGGCACAGGGTTCAGACTGAGTTCTGATTTCTCCTCTCTCTTCCCTATTGCAATAGCTTTGAATAAAGTCTTCCTTGTCCATTCAGTCTCTTGAATTTACTTTTTTTTCTTTTTTGACTGCATAATAATACACTTACTTTCACTGCTAGCCTATTAGAATAATACTTCGCATAAGTATCAACAAGTTCCATTTTATTTTCAACTCTATCAATTTGCAGACAAAGAGCTGCTGTTTCATTAATTTACAGAGCAAAGATTACATATGAAATATCTAGGAATATGCAATAAAAATCTTACATATTTTTATAATCTTTATATACCGTCTATTTCTATTTCTTATATTGTGAATGGAATGTTGACATTCCATTTTTCTATGGTGATGTTCATCCTAACCTAATTAATAATATGCTCTTCACACAGTACGCATGCATGCCAATTTTTTCATGAACAGACAATATTTCTCTAATCCTTGTACTAATATTTAACTTTGCATGTAGTTTTTTTATTTAAGTCCAGAAGTCAGTGAGAGTATTTTTTTTTCTTCTTTTTCTTTTTTATAACTAGAACAACTGGTCATTTATTTGGCAGTTAAAAAAAAAAATAGTCATAGGGTGCACGGGCTCACCGGGGGAAGGCAGCACCTCCCATGGGGAACGATCCCATCACAATCCCTTCTACTCCATTTCTCTCTGCCTTTGGGTTCTGGGCATGCATACAGAAATGCCTGGCATCTTTCTCAAATAGCCAGGTCCAGACCTATACTGTACAGTTAGCTAAGTGGGATCTGGCTGCCTCAACCACCAGGCCGTGAGCTGTCCCCTATTTGGCTATTTTTAAAACTTGATCTTTTTTTAAATTTTATTTTATCATATTTATATAAAGCATACCAATATACACTGGATTTTGTTGTTAGTTCATTCAGAACGCTGGATCTCTTATAAGAGACTTCCTCTTCATTGCTAGCTTAATAGTTACGCATTACGATTCATATATGTTCAATAAGGGAAACAGGTCATCCTTCTAACTTATTAAAGCTTATAGTTTTAGTTTTATTTCTGTTTTTACTTATTTTCATTTAGTGCACATATTACTTTAGTACTTAGAATGTGTATTTTTCTGTTTATTTTCTCCCGCGGGAATCGACTATTTAAAAAGGTAAGTTTCTATTACAAATAAGTGGAGAATAATGTAATTCATTCATTGTACTGAGAAATGAGGTGTTACTATAACTTGATCTTTATGGGACATTAACTGAAGAATAAATCCAAATAAATAGCTATCCGAATATTTATAAGAAATTTTACTACAGGAATAAAAGTAGAATAATGAGTTTATGATCTCAGAAACCTAAACTGGCAGTGTCTGTTTTAATGTGTTCTGTGGGAGGCTGCACACCAGCGAGTCTGCTGAGGTTTCTCAGGGAGCAAACAATTGCCATGATTGGTTCCCTTCAAAAAACCTGAGCTTCGAAACCTTGCTCTGATTGGCCACTAGAATCCCTCAAATTTGCATATCCGGCACCTCATGATTGGTCCAAAAGCAACCAATCACGGCCCACCGTTTATAACCCCCCAGAGTGTATATAACCATGATGCCTGGCCCACAGTAGCCAGACGACAAGGACGACCAGGACGACAACGACGACAACGACGACAACGACCAGGAAGACGATAACTGAAGAGCCTGAAGAGTTGAAACACCGCGCAGTCTCCAGACGACCCTGAAGATCCTGAAGAGCTGACACT
>NW_006205464.1:76751-138902 GCF_000334495.1 Tupaia belangeri chinensis
CCCACAGTAGCCGACGCGACACTGCGTCGTCTCTGTGCTGTACCGTGCTGCCCACAATAAACGGACGACACTGCTGTCTCTGTGCTGTAACACTACGCCGCTTGTCCCGGCTCTCACTCCTTCACTCAGGAAACCTGTTCGGCTGTCCCCCCGGGTCGGGATGGTGTTCAAATTATTTAAGTGATTTTATCAAGCCATCAACAGTTTTAATAACTATTTACTTTTTATTTATTTTAACTCCTTTTTCTCTGTCAAAATTTTAATGTATTTTTTTACTATTCCCTGAAAGAAATTTAAAACATCTAAAATTATTTCATATTATTTTAGCTTACTCTTGACTTTATTAACAATAATCCTGGGTGCTGGCAAGTGCTGTGGTGGTTAAAGCACTGTACTTCCACATGGCTGACTGTGGTTTGAGTCCTGGATGCGGTGGCTTGCTGTCTTACTTTCCCTCTCACATTCTCCCTTTGTCTCTCTCTGGTAAAATTATAAATAAATAAAATAATTCCTTATAAAAATGATTCTGATTCTGATGTTTAGGTTCTTACTAGTTTTTCTTCCAATTTAAATGATATGTTTTGCTTTCATAATGATGTTCTTCAAGTAAATCTTTAGTTCAAAGAATTGGGATGTCTTTCTGGTTTTGAGCTAGTCAGACAACATTTTTGCCATATTAATAACTGCATTTGAAGAATTAGTGGTATTTTTATTTTGCACATTATAATGAGCATAGGGCATTCAGTTTTTATATTATCTTCCTTCATGTTTAATGGATATTTCTAAGGCTAATTACCACTTTTCTATATTTAGTAAGAAGGGGCACATATGAAGATAATGCGCAATGCGATATTTATGAGATGTCAGGAAACTACATATACAGAAATTTTCTAATTATCTCAGAAATATTCATGGAAATTTCAATGATTTTCTATACTTTTGTCTTAATTGAACAAAAGCTGATTACTCTTACCATAAATTAATATTTGAGAGAATTGAATTGTCCTTAGAACCAATTCAATATGAACTTTAGCATAAGTTCCTATGAGAGTATTTCTACTATCAGTTATTATTTTTAATCTATGATCAATTTCCAAGGAATTGTTTACAGAAGGGAGAGTAAATTCTTTGGATGAACAGTTTTCATTAAATTATTTTAATATTTTCATGGTATAATCAAATGTTTAAAGAACTTAATTTGTATACTAAAAAGTTGTTTTAATGCATTAAAACTACCGGTTCTGGAGTGTATTATAGTTTAAGTACTACTTATGTGTAGTTTGTAATAAGACAGTATTTTTTACAGAAATGCAAAGGTACATTGCAGATGGGAAAACTCATGCTTTTGAAAAACCTCCGAACAGGCAAACTGACTTCTAGAGCACAAGGCATTCTACTTTAATGCCATGACAACTAAAAATTTCAAAATTATTAACATTTATATGAGATAAGGTTTCCATTGTGGAAGTTCATAGCTTCTTGGTTTCCTTATGAATTTTTCATTTTTTCTTAGAAGTATTAATAAATGATTGCAGAAGTTTTCTCTCTTTCTTTCTCTTTCAAAGGTTATTGTCATAGGGTGCAAGGAGAGAGAGAGAGGGAAAGTGAGGAATCACCCCCTTTGAGGAGTGGCCATACCTTCTTCTCTTGGGATTTAGGGTTCACATGTACATGTACTTCGCATTATTTTCATGCCAAGGTCTGAGACTCGAACCATGTTCAACCATATGTGCTCAAAGATATTGTCCTGGAGACATCATCGATCCGTCAGAGTATTCTTTTTCTTTCTGCCTAATGAACCAATGAATCACTGCATGCCAGGCTTTGGTTCTTCCCATTTGGATTGTCTATGCTGTGTCAAGATCTACTTCTTCACCAATGTGCTCCTGCTGTCTGACTTCTACCTTTTGGTAAGTCCTGGGCTTGTTTTATGTTGCTTATGCTGGTTGTTCCCTTTAGTATTTCTGATTCTTTTGAAAGGTGCTTATTTTGAACTCTGCTAAATAATATATGGAGGGTTTATACAGCATGTACATGTTATGCAGTAAGTGTTATTTGTTATAATGAAGAAGAGATGGCTTTGAAACAGGAATGGACTGAATTGATTGCAATGCAATTGCGGTTCAGAAAGGAAAAGAGTATGGGGGCCAGAGATACCACTGTGGACTTACTAGTGTATGATGATATATGAATAATGACAGTGCAAAATTCACATTAAAAGGTAGAAAATAACTCAGGGGCATTCATAATCATAATATAATTATCAATGAGTATGTGGCATAACCTGGGCATGATGTGCGTACTGTATGCACACAATTTAATTTATGTGACTTCAAGGAGAGTATTTCTACTCTCAGTTATTATTTTTAATTTATGGTCAATTTCCAAGAAACTGTTTACAGAAGGGAGAGTAAATTCTTTGGGTGAACAGTTTTCATTAAATTATTTTAATGTTTTCATGGTATAATCAAAGGTTTAAAGAACTTAATTTGTAAAGATAATGCTCAAAATATTTCTTAGAATTTTGTATAATTTTGTTTGTGACTCTGTAGCTGTAGGCATCTGATGGACTTAAATATATTTAGGTGGGAACATGTGTCAGTGTTTCATTCAGCTCTCAGTTACCTGGTGCTAGTTATGATAGCAGTCATGAGAATAGACTTCGAGGTCATGTGGATTTGGATTTGGGTCTAGATTCTACTTCTTGTTAGCTCCATGAACTTGAATAATATATTAGACTCTGTAAGTTAAATTTCGCATGCCGAATATGAAATTATGATATCTAAATGTATGTGTCAAGGTTCACAGTATCAAGAAACAGAAACACAGTTTGGAGAATTTCTGCAAAAACTAACTAATTAAATAAATTTATCTCAGGGATTTAAAGGTGTTTGGATTGTGCATTACCAAACCAAGAACATCACTCCAAGGCACAGGGCAGAATTAAGTCTCATGAGAATGTGAAGGCTGCAGCTGCAGGGCAGGGATGACTGAAGCGTGCAAAACTGATACTGCTGGGACTCAGAACTGGCCTGGCCTCTAGTAGTGTTTCTAAGGCAACCTGGGATTGAATGTTTCTCATATTCTTTTATTAAAATTAAGCTTGATAGTGTTCAAAACATTGGCAATTCTAAGGAGGGTAACAATTTGAAGCAAAAGTAAAGAAATTTTATCAAGTTTTCATTTATCTTATTAAATTATCTATATCAATATCTCTATATCCCTGTTACGTATCTCAGCATTGCTTTAGGTGTCCTAATAGATTTACAATTTTTTTTTTAAGAGAGATTTTTTTGCTATAGGGTGTGTGCTCTTGTGGAGAGAGAAAGAAAGAAAGTAAGAAATCATCCCCTGGGGGGTAGGGGTGGCCACACCACAATCCCTTCTCCTCCATTATCCTCTTGAGATCTTGGACACACACTCACATGCTTCTGGTATGAGTTTTAAGCCACCGGGTTCAGGACTTGAACTGCGATCAACTACATGGGAGTTTAGTGATGCAACCATTACACCATCTGCTGGTCCCAGTACAAATAGTTCTAAACTTTAGAAAAATGAAAGCAATAAAACTTTTTTTTTTTTTTTTTTTGTCGAGTATCAGATGTTGAAAATCTTTTTTGGTGGATTTGAGCTTCTTTTTCAACAGAGCAATTTTCTGGTTTTGCATGATGCTATATAATTTTAAAATAATCATTTCCATTTTAAATTTAAGGTGGAGAACTTCCTGCTTTATTTCCTTTTAATCACTTTGACAAAAATATATTGTGTCAGTATTTTGGGGCAAAAAGAGTAGAAGACTCACAATGTGCTGGTGGGAGAGCAGATGAGAAATGAAGTTTGTGGGCCAGCAGGTGGCGTGACAGTTAAAGGCTCTGGACTCGTATGGCCAGCCATTAGTTGAGTCCCAGACCTGGCATTGTGCTTTCACGTTTCTCTGTCTGGTGAGTGCACATGTTCTACACAAATCAAAAATAAATAAACTCTTCTTTTCTAGAGTTATGGGACAGAATTACCTTTTTTTCATTTTTTATTTATTCTTACATTTTCCACAATCATTTACTTTAACGTATCAAAAAAATTTAACTCATACTCCATAGTTCTTGACAGTTAATAATAACTTTCAAAATTTCAAAATACTGAATTTTAAAGATAATGTTCAAAATATTTCTTTTAATTTTGTATAATTTTGTTTATGACTCTATAACAACAGAAACAGTATGGTTTTAAATATTTTTAAGAAAATATTTACATGTCAACTACTCAAATAGTTGAAAAACAAATGCCCAGCACACTAGTCATACATAAACCTTCTCAACTCAGCCCTGCCCAAGTATTCTGTGATATACCATCTGCTAGCAAAGATCAATCTCTTTTTCTTCCTTCAAAGTCTTTCTCAAAATAATCCTCTTGTATTGTTGATATTTTGCAGTCTCTACTAATTACAATGCTGGAATGGAGAAGTCAAGGTTATTGACTTTCATATATATTCTCAATGATTTAGATAATGTAGCCCAAAGAAATATCCTAGAGGGGTTCAAATATAGCACAGATGTAAAACAGTGTTCTATAAAGTAATCCCTCCTGGGAAGATTCCTAGTTCACGTCCAGAGACCTTCCTGTGTAAGCCAAGTATGTATGTGACCATGGGACCAGCAGTTACCGTAATGGCTATGTTGCTGAAATCCCATGTAGTCGACTGTGGTTCGAGTCCCGGACCCGGTGGCTTAAACATACATCGGGCGCGTGTGCATGCGTGCCCAAGATCCCAAGAAGAGAAAGGAGGAGAAAGGATTGCAGCGTGGCCATTCCCCCGGGAGGGTGATTTCTCGCTTTATCTCTCTGTCTTCCAGGCAAGCGTGCACACCCAATAGCAAAAATCAATTAAAAAAAAAAAGTATGTATGTGCCCACGACACAGGCTGGCTGAAGGTGGGGAGTGGAGTGCATCTTCTGAACCCTGATGGGGGTGCTGTCTCTTGTACTTGCTCGGTCACAGAAGAACAAACAAATAACCCTTCAAAAATCCTAGAGATTAAAAAAAAATGATTCCTTAATCACTTTAACGATTGTATAATTTCGTAATTAAGAGATCCATCTTTGAATTTGTGTTTAACAAGGTGACTTTAACACAGGCGATCTGCAAATTCCACTTTGGAAAAAGAGATATTTTATAGCATGTTTTTAAAGGATTTAGAAAATATTATGTAATCAAACTGGAATATATATTATGGTAATAACCTAGACATGTGCTTTTGCAATAATTTGTTACTTGTAACTAATACTTTTTTTTTTTGAGATTCTATGCAATAGAGGCAAGATTTAGCTTTTGCCTACTTCACTGGCAAATATTCCATAAATATTTCTAATAATTCTGATTTATTTTTGCATTTCAGAAAAATTGACAAAGATCATGGTAAATAAATTTGGCTCACTGTATCTTTAGATCCTATAAAACACATCTTTTGATGTTATGATTATCATGGTATAAAAGTACTTCAACATCAATACAATGACTGAGTACTCTTGAATAAACAATTCCAAAGGTTTGGAGCACAAATTTAAACCAAAAACAAAATTGTAAATGAGTTGAAACTGAAGCACAGATTCATTCTCATTGGATAAAAAACAGGATACTCAAAATAGAAAGTATGAAAGTCTTGTAGCATTGGGATTAGTAATGAACATTAAATTGCATTTTTGGAAGTTGACTGAGTATGTATATAATTAGAGAAAGACCATTTTAATTTTTACTCTACACTCCTTAATATAGAAACATTTTATTTATGACATTTAAAATTAAACTTTATGACAAAAATTCCCTACAGTTATATGTTCTCTTTAATATTTATAAGTGAAATTGGTCTCTAATTTTCTTTTTGGTAACTCTCAATCCTATTTCACAAATAGCTTTGACATTTATTCCTCTTCAAATATTTAGAAATTTGATTGTCAAACTTTCTGAATCAGCTCTCTTTTCATTAAAGGTATTCTCTAGTATTATTGTCTCTATCTTATGGAATAATACAGCTTTGAAAAGAGATAAGCACTGACAAGTGGAAGAAGTTTTCTGGCCACCTGAAGAATAGATTTCTCACTTCTAATTAATCACATGTCAGCTGCCGGGCATGTGTAATTAATGGCATATACCCCCAAGGCTGCAAAGTATAAACACATTGCTTTTCTGGTTAGAGAAATATTAGCATGCCTATGATCACTGCAAATGAGAGTATTTTGCTAATCCTGTCTTTAACCATTTAGAGCCATGTATTAGCTCATGTCTCTCTGAAGATAGCAAAGGGATTAGTTGGAAATTAAAAAATAGAATGATGCAGCATGACTGTGTTTGCATCCACAAATGCATATGCATATTGTGTTAAGATAAAATAAACATAACTGCATTGCAGTGTTCTGTTTCGCCAACAAAGCATGAACACAATGAAAACAGAAAAAAATCTGGGTTCAAATTACTGCTATACCTCCTATTAGCTATGGAGCTTAAAGAGCAGTTAATTTTTCTAAATAGTGTTTTTTGTAATTATAAGAGAAGGAAGTATAATTCCAGTGGTGAAGACATTTAGAAATATGTATGTCAGGATGTTTATTTGTTAGTTTAACCTGAGGCAAAAGATAATATTGATGAAATATACCACAGTCTCTTGACAATGAATATACACATTTTCAAGCAACCAATTTCCAATTTTGCCATTCTTAAAACTATAACTCACATTAAAAGTGTAAATGAAAATTGTCAGAGGGTGCCAGACAGTGACATAAAGGTAGTGCAATGCTCTGCAAGACTGAGCAACACAGGAAAGTTCTAGGTTCATGGCCAGAGACCTTGCTGAACATGTACAACTACCTTCCAAGTTTGGGATAAGCTGAGGATAGATCGCAATGTGAGACCCTTTTAGGGGTGCCTGTCTCTTGGTCATGGAAGATTAAAAAATAAAATTTTAAATTATTACTGAAGGAAGGAGACTTGTGTTACTACTACAATGTGGCCTTCAACTTGCTGAACGTACTAGTTATTTTTTTAATAATTATTTATTTTATTTTTAATTTATTCATTCATTTATTTATTTATTTTTTAATTTGATCAGAGAGAGACAGAGGGTGAGAGTGAGAGAGAAAGGAAGTGAGAAAGCAAGCCACCAGATTCAGGACTTGAACCCCAGTTGGCCATGTGGGAGTGTCCAGCGCCTTAACCACCACGCCACCTGCTGGTCCCCAACTGAAAGTACTAGTTTTAAACCAACTTTGGAAACAACCTCAAATATGTTATATAAACAAATAAATAAACCTGAGGGAATAAATCCTTAAAAAGCAAACAAACAAACAAAAACAACCAACTTTGGGAAGTTTAACCCTTGTTCAGGTAAAGGTCTAGTAAGACTACTGCTTTACATGCCTCTTGCCAAAAATTAATAATCTCAGTCTAGATCCCTATGCAGACTGTAAATGGACAATGAAATACATTTTGGAATAAAGCATCGATAACGAGGCTCGTTTAACACTATTTGGTAACATCAATGTTGTAAACGACTTAGAACTAAGTCATGTTTATCTAAATTGATTCAAATTTTACATAACAGGCAAAATTAATTAATAAATAATAAATATAGCCATATTATTGTGCTTAATAACCAGTAGGCCTATTGAAACAAGAAGATGACTGGAGAAACATCAAAGTGAAGTCTAGGGCTTGATGAAGGTATGTACCATATTAAAAAGCAAAGTAACGGCCAGATGGTGATTTAGCGCTAACATAGTTGAACCCACGTAGGAGTTCTGCACACACCAAGCATGCACTTGTGTACTGATGATCTGGGCTGAGTCTGAAGCTGGGGGTAGATCACGGTGTGAAGATTTTGTTGAGGGTGTTCTCTCTCTCTCTCTCTTCTCTCTCTTCTCTCTGTCTCACTTTCTCAAGGAAAAGATAAATAAGTAAACTTTGAGTGTATAAAAAGATAATTACCATGAAGTAAAAAACCAACCAGGACTTGATTTCATTTTTCTTTAATAGAGCTAAACATTTATAATTATAAATAAAAACTTGTGTCTATAGTTAAAAAGAAAATCAGATGCATTTCAAGGAAAAGAAAAAAATTCCTTTTACCCAATTAAACAAAGTTATACACTCATAACTTAAATAGATTAGTAGCTCATGTTTTCATGAATGTACCAGAATGTTTTAAAAATACATTAATAGTTACATGTACTATAAGATAAAATACAAGTTAAAAATAAGCGGTTAGTTTTCCCTGTTGAAAATAAGGGAGGAGACTTTATTTCCTATCTCTTAGAGCATTTACCTTAGCAACCTTGTAATTATAAATTCCTTGTCTGTTTGAAATGTACGTAAATTTTTAAAAATCTAAATAAGCCTCCTACCGGCTTTCTGTCCTAAAACTGTCATTCTCAAGGACCTGAAAACCATCTCTTTGAAATGAATCATCAAGGATGATAGCACCCCTACCTCCCAGTTCTGTGGGAGGTAGGAGTCTACATCCTGCAGAATGCACCTCCAAGTTGAAAACTTCTCCTGTCATAAAAATGTAATTTTTCTGTGAAGAAAAGCCAATTAACAAACACAGATGGTTACCACAACTACCAGGTGAATCTGGGATAAAGTCTGTGTAACAAAGGATGCTCTAAGGTCCTTTATTTTAGTACTAGCTATTGTTTATCTTGAGAACATGTAGGTTATATGTTTTATGTGCTTGGCTATTTACAGAATGAGATTTCTTTCTGTCTTTGCAACCTCTTGGCATCACATATTTTGTTTGTTTTGCCATAGGACATGCATTCTCACCACTAGAGAGAGAGAAAGAGAGAAATTATCCCACAGGGGCAATGACCATGCTGCAATCCATACTCTCCTCAATATTTTGTACATACATGCACATGTGCCTGACACATTTCGCAAACTGCTGGGTACAGGACTCAGACCTTTAAGTCTCACCCATGTGAGATCCAGTAGCCTTAAAATCCATGCTGCATGTGGATCCCCACCCCCCTTTCTTGTTTAAGATTTTTGCCATAGGGCATGTGTTTACCTTTGCCAGAGAGGGGGGCAGTGAGAAATCAACCACTGGGGACAGTCATACCACAGTCTGTTTTTCTTCATTCTCCTTTTGGTATTTAGGGCATACACACACACACACACACACACACACATCCTGTATGACTTTCAAGCTGTGGGATCTAGGGCTCAAACTGTGATCAGCCATATGGCAGTCCACTCTAAATGAGTGGATACATTCTCTTTTAATTAATAAAGGGAGGGCAGCAGGTGCATTGGTGGTTAGGGCGTTGGACTCCCACATGGCTAACCACAGTTTGAGCCCCAGATCTCACGGCTTGAAAGCCATGCAATGTGTGTGTGTGTGTGTGTGTGTGTGTGTGTGTGTATGCCCTAAATCCCAAGAGAAAGAGGGACAGAGACAGAGAGACAAAGGAAGAGGGAGAAAATACCTCCCAATGGGTCATGGCCATCTGCAATTTTTTCTCTTCCATTCCTCCATCATGCTGAGATTTGGGGCATGCAAACATACCTGACATGGTTTTCAAGCCAGTGGGACTGGACTATGAATCTTGGTCAGTCATGTGGGATCTGGCTCCCTTACCCATAGATCATAAGACTTACCCATATTACATTGTTATTTAATACTTTCAATAATAAAATTGTTTTCTTTCTCTTTTATCTCTGTGGGGAGGTTTTCTTGGTTGGCAAGAGATTTAGTTTTTAGTTGTATTTTCACAACAATGTGTATATATTTATACATGGAAAAATTGCATGGGATTATATTATACACTTGGATTGAATCATTAAAAAATATTTAGTGATTGTCTATTAAGTGATAGATATTCTTACCTCTCAGGATAAACCTATAACAAAAAAGACACAATCTTTATTGAATTTACCTATGCTCAAAAGAAAAATCACCTCTTAAAATATACAACAATAAGCAGATTACAATATCTTCTACAGAAAAAAATAAAGCAGAAACTAAATTGAGATTGTGATTGTCACATTGGACTGTTTGAACTCTTATCTTAGTTATTTATTTACTTTTTAATATTTTTTTGGCATGGGGGTATGTGCTCACCAGAGAGAGAGAGGGAGAGACAGAGAGAGAGAAAGTGAGAAATGACTCCCCAGGAAGTATGACCATGCTGAAATCCCTTCTCTATTCTCCTCTCTGGATTTTTTTTGCATGTATGCATATGCACCTGGCATGATTATTAAGCTATCAACTCCAGTATACAAACCATAATCAGCTCTGTTGGAGTCCGGCATCTTCACCACCACACCAAATGCTAGTTCCATGTACTGTTAAACTCTTAAATGATGTGATCATGGTTTGGCTCACTGATAATGTGGCATTTGAGCAAAGACTTACATGGGAGGTGAACTATACAACTATATGAGAAGTAAATGTAGAGCAGAGAGAATAGCATCAAGACCCTGGGTAGGAATATGCCTCTCATCTTTACAAAATTGCAAAGAGATCAGAAACCAAGTGATAGTACAGTGGTAACTCAACTTGGCTTGTATGGGAAAGGCCCTGCGTTTCTGTCCCAGGATCTCTCCGAACACATGTGCACGCCTGTGATCTAGGTCAGTTAAGATAGGGGTGGTTCACAGCATAAAGACTCTGTTGGGGGTATTGTTTCCTCTTCTTGACTCTCTCATATAGAAGAAGTAAATAAATACATTTTTTTTTAATCTAAAAGTTGTAAGAAAGTGGTAGAGTAAATAATGGAAAACCAGAGACTCGGAGAGGAGATTCCAGCAAGTTTGGAAGGATATTGTTGACAGGAGATGAAGTGTTCGTATCAATTCCAATTCCTAAAATACTGTTTAGGAAATATCTATTATTAAACCCTATCATTAATGCATGGTAAATGTTCTAGTTCCTCCAGTTTATATGAAAGAAATCACATTTTATGTGACTTTTATATAAGCAAGTTTAAGCACATTTTATAGATATTTTGGATTGGCTTAATTCTATGAAATGTCTGTTTGAAAATAAAAAAAGCCTTTGTCCATTGATTACTTGAAACTTTGGCTTTTTTATCAAGTCATAACAACAATGTTAAGAGATAAGAACTATCATATTACTGACCAAAACTTTAACTGTTTCCTGTTATTTGAAATAGACACAGGAACTGGCAAGTGGTGTTGCCAAATCATAGATTATTCATTGTGTTTTCCAACATATTTTTTATCCACATTTTCTGTGGATAAAGTAAATGTTCAATTTTTATTTTGGGAAGCTAATTAGCATGCGTTAAAAGTTTACTTTGATAATTGTCCTACTTTTCCTGGATGAATTTGCTCATATTCAGATTAATTTTAATACTCAGTCATTAATTGTCTCTGAAATTATCTTTTTGGTTGAAAATAAATGTTCACACTGAGAAAGCTTTGATAGTTAATCACCAGACACAAACACTTGTAGGTTTTTAAAATTTTTTACTAACTCTTGAGAGCAGCACAAACACTAGACCTGTATGCCCACATTAGGAAAGAATTTAATTACGGACAACCTACCAATTTTCTTTGGGTGAAAAGCAAACCACCATTTTGGGAACTATCTAATCAAACACTGTTTCTATCAAGCTTTTCCATTTTACCTTACCTTGGGGCTTCTTTCTCCATCAAATATTATTTCTATTTCTCAGAAAGAAAGGCATGCCAATTTTCACACAGCTATCTTGTAGCTCCACAATATTAAGTTTTGCTATATCTCACCTAGTGTCCACTTTATGTAATTAACGCTAGATTTTACTGAAACTATTGTTACTACACAGTCTCACCTGGTACTTGTTGGTTGGCCCTGTTCCACCTACCATTTCTTAGCTCACAGGACTGATAGACATGAAAAGATTCTAGACAGGATTTTTCTCAAAATAGTATAGTTTTTTTTTTTTTTTTTCCTTTTTGGGGCAGAGGTTTTGACCATAGGGCTTGCGCATTCTCCAGAAAGACAAAGAAACAGAAAGCAAGAAATCACTCCCCCCAGGGGTATGGCCACGCTGCAAACCCTGCTCCTTCATTCTCCTCTCAGGATCTTGGGCACACACACACACACACACACACACACACACACACACAGAGACATGTCTGGTGTGAGTTTAAGCCACTGGGTCTGGGACTCAAACTGCTGCCAACTAAATGGAAGTCCAGCAACATAGCCATTACGTCCACAACTGGTCCCTCAAAATAATAATTTAAGAGATAGCTTATGACTTACTATAAAATTAAGTTGATTTTGCTGATCTGTTATTTACTGTCCTCCCATTAAATTATATATATATAAAAAAAAATTGAGGGAACCAGCAGTTAGCGTAATGGCTATGTCGCTGGACTCCCACGTAGTCGACCGCGGTTCGCGTCCCGGACCCGGTGGCTTAAAGCTCACGCCGGGCACGTGTGCGTGCGTGCCCCAGATCCTGAGAGGAGAATGGAGGAGAAGGGATCGCGGCGTGACCATCCCCTCTGGGGGGTGATTTCTCGCTTTCTGTCTCTATGTCTCTCTCTGTCTGTCTGGCGAGCGCACGCTCCCTGTAGCGAAAACCTCTCCAAAAAAAAAAAAAAATTGAGACCAGTAGATGATATAATAGTTATGTTGCTAGACCCCCATCCAGCAAATGATATAATAGTTATGTTGCTAGACCCCCATGTAGTTGACTGTGCTTTGAGTCCTGGGCCAAGTGGCTAAAAACTTGGACCAGATGCCTGTGTGTGTGTGTGTGTGTGTGTGTGTGTGCCCAAACTCTTGAGAGGAGAATGACGAAGGGATCGCACTGTGGTCATCCCCCCCAAGGGATGATTTCCTGTCTCTCTGTCTCTCTGTGTCTCTGGCAATCATACACTCCCTATAGCAAAAATCTGTAAAAAAAAAAAAAATTAAGTCATCGGTAAAATCATGACATATTTTTCTATGAAAAAATGTGTCATGACTCTCTCAACAACCCAATGTATGCCAATGATCTTACCAAATATCATTACAACATATTATTGATCTATACTTAGAAATTTCTTTTTCCTGGAGAAGTAGGCTTCTGACTTTGAGATTAATGATGAACCAAACCTGTCCTAATTTAGATATGGATCGACAAACTACTAGGAACAGATCCTGTATGTTCTGCAATTAAGGAAAACCAATGAAAGTGATGAAACTCAGGGAAACAAAGGAAGTAAAGATAGTTCAATATAATGGTAGAAACGTTCAGTGGATTTCCTTGGAAGAGTTGAAATTCTCCTACATAATTCGGTATAACAGATTTAAGCAAGCATTGAGTCTTCTCTGTGATGACAATGCAAACAATGGAAATTTGAGGGAAGTTGAGCATTAGAGAAGTAGATTGTATGCTAAGCTTGGATTTGTACTAGATGTTGATAGGAGAAGATATGTTTGCACCAATTCAAATTCCTAAAATACTGTTTAGGAAATATTTATTATTCAACTCATCATTAATGCATGGCAAATGTTCTAGTTCCATCAGCCTATTTGAGAGAAATCATGTTTTATGTGACTTTTATAGAAGCAAATATGTAAATGTGCAAGTGTGGGCTAACTAGATAAATATTCCATTTGTGTCACTTATGCTAAATAGCATGCTAATTGAGAAAGAAATGGTAGGACCAAGAATTTTGCACTATGTCCTTCGTGCCCTTGTCTTAAACAGTTTTTCTTTTCTCAGTTCTTAGACATAACTTTAGTCGTTCACTATTCCTCTACTCCTCTTGATAATATTCAAATTTACTCAGACATTAACTGCTAATCCTCAAGGCCAAATTCTCCTTTTCCCTAAAACAATCCTTCTGTAACTCTTCTCTAAAACTAGCAGAACTTTGACTACTCAGTCCTGCTCAAAACTCTATAAACCACTCCTTCTTTCTTGTCTAGGAATCGTATGAAGTCTTTATAAAACAGCCTTGGTTGATTTCTTTTAGGTAAGAATAGTAATTCAGGATTTTTATTTAGAATATTAATATTTAAACAATCCAAAGGTGCTATGAAACTTAACCTCTGATGAGTGCTGGCAGTTCTCTATTTCATTAATAACCAAACTGGCTTAGAAATAGAGGAAGACTAATTTCAAGATATAAATAACTATCATTTACATTTAACTTTCATATTAAAATTACATAGAACTCTCTGAAAATTCTGAACCAGGATCCTACATGAAAAGAAGGGTTGTTCTTTTGTGTTTTTTTTTGAGAGGTTTTTGCTATAGGACGCGTGCACTCGCCAGACAGACAGAGAGACAGAAAGCGAAAAATCACCCCCCAGGGGGGATGGCCACGCCGCAATCCCTTCTCCTCCATTCTCCTCTTGGGATCTTGGGCATGCACACACATGCACCCGGTGTGAGTTTTAAGACACCAGGTCCGGGACATGAACCACGGTTGACTACATGGGAGTCCAGTAACATAGCCATTACTCTAACTGCTGGTCCCAAGGGTTTTTGATTTAATAAAACTACAATAACAACCCCCAAAAAAGTTTACCACATAATCTCCCTATCTAAGGATCATGTTCTACAAAAGTTTTCAATGAGTATTAATTTTTATTCAAGATTTCCCGAGTTCTATCTCTTTGAGCTTTCTCTACACTTAAAGGATATTGATGACAATTCCTGGTTTCAGGCAATTGCTTTCAAGCTGCCAAATATGTAATTTGCAAATTGCCTCAAATTTTAATGTACTTACAATTCACATTATATGGAGTTCTTATTAAAATTGCAAGTTTGATTTTACAATTGTAGATACATCCAAATTTTCTACATGTTTGATGAATTTCCAAGTAATGCTGATGCTTCTGGACCACTGGCATGTTTTATCTGGCAAGGCTTTAAATGGCTGAATCTTGTCAGCTCAATTGCACACACATATTTTTGATGCTTATGATTTCCAGGAGGCATATGTAACTTGCCTCCCCCCTATATTCTCTTTGGCTTATCCTCTTTTGCTTTTCTGACATTTCCCATATTTCCTATTGGCTTTCACATTTCTTTCTCATTACACCTACTGTTAATCTCTCTGTAGATGAAACTTCCTCCTTAACTAAGATTGTCCTAGTAAAAAAAAGAGTCAGTTGGTTATACTACATCTCTGTTTGCATAGAAGGCTGTTTGTCACGATTATCATCATACTTCAAAGTGGTCAGCTCCTTTTCCAGGTACGTTTGGATTGCTGTCTCTCTCCAATTTAGTAAATCATCTGGCATAGAACAGAGAAAAACAAACATTTACTAAGTAAAGCAGGAAAATGGAGAGAAATAATAAAAAATATGTTTGAAGAAATGAAAAACAAAATGGAGTTTGTTCTTTTCAAAGCTTAATTTACAAATACTCATATTCTGGCCAGCTCATGTGTGATGGTTAAGGTAGCTGAATCCCACATGGATGACTGCAGTTGGAGTCCTGGATCCAATGACTTAAAAAACAAAGTGAGTGTGTATGTGTGTGTGTGTGTGTGTGTATACGTGTGCCCAAAATATTGAAAAGAGGGAGATATGGAGGAGAATTGATTGTGGCACAACCATTCACCATGTGAATGGTGCTTTCTCACCACTCTCCCCCATCTTTCTCTCTGTCTCTCCCTGATGAGTGCATGTACACTCTGATAGTTTTTAAAAAAAAAAAAGAAAAGAAAAAACAGACAAAAATATTTTACAAATACTCCTTTTAAATTACTCCCAAAATATCTGAATTTATTTTAAGAGTTTCTATCATTAGGTTTTACCTTAACTGCATATCTAAGCTCTTTTTCTACTAGCTCAGGAAATTTTCAGATTCTCTTAAGAAATAGGAAGAGATGAATTGAAGGAACCCAAGAATCTTTGTTATAATAGAGAATAGTAACAGACTAGTATGAGACTAGTAGGAGGCCTGGCCAAAATCAAATCTGCATTTTAAGAAGATCTACATTTAATGTAGACTGAAGTTAATGGTGACAGTCAATTATTTTATAGAGACCTTTCATCTTTCACTATTTCAGCACTCTTCCCGCTTTAGGAGATGAGGAGAAATGTGTCTTTTAAAGATGGAGAAAGTTTACTAAGTGAAGTGAGGTGAAATGGAGAAAATAAAGCCAATGAAGAATTTCCAAATGCCTCTAAAACGAAATGTCTCCCATATCACAGCCAGGCCAAACCCCGCATTTCCTCCTCATGCATCTGAATCATTTCAGTCTATTATATAGCCATAGAATAACTGTTTATCTCCCTGAAATATTTTGTTGTAGCGCCTTCCATTAGTAAAAGTAACATTTTGAAAAGCAGTTTAACTACAGAATGAGCACATTATAGTAAACTTACTCTGTTCTTTTCAGGACTGTATTCCCTTTGCCCTTTTGTTTAAAACACCTTGTCCAATCCTATTCTTGTGAACAAAAAAGTATGTTGAGGAAAGTCACCTGTGGAGCACAATGAATGACACAATCTTTAAATGCTTGCAAACTCCCAAGAGGCTCTGTTTCTCATGTCTGCTCAGAAGCTATTAACTGGCAAAGAAGTAGATTTAATTTTTTAAATAGATATCACTAAGCATCAGGGATTTAATCTCTGGTTTCATGTCAATTTACTGTTCTTTCAAACTTTTCTGCTATTTATAATGCCAAAGAATATGGATTTAAAAAGCATTGATTTAGTTTATAACCCTAACAGCATCCTTACACAGTAAATGATACAAAAGTCTACACAAGAACACAAAAAAATCCTGTCTTGGTAAAAATAAATATGATTTTTCAAAGCAAATAATGTAAATGTTTGCTGTAAAATATCTATTAAATTGCTTTTCATTAAGTATCAGGGCTGAGTATTGAAATGTAATCTCAGCTCTTAGACTTGCATTATGTATTTTTGTCAAGTAATCTGTAATGTTGAATTCATACAGTGAAAACAGGAAATATATTGTTTCACTAATGGTCAATGTGTGTTTGCTGAATTTGGAAACTTGGACTATTAAAAAAATATACCAAGGTTTTACCCTGTTTTTGAACTTGTATTGAATAAAAAAACAAGAGTGAAATTTGGAGCATGGAGCAAACTATATGCAGACGTTTTCATTCCTCACTTATTCTTGGGCAATCTAGCTTTTTTTTTTTTTTTTTTTTTTTTTTTTGAGAGAGAGAGGTTTTGGCTCTAGGGCATGTGTGCTTGCCAGAAAGGCAGAGAAAGACATAAAGCTAGAAATCACCCCCCAGGGAGGATGGCCATTCTGTAATCCCTTCTCCTCCATTCTCCTCTCAGGATCTTAGGCAGCACGCACATGTGCCCGGCAAGAGTTTAAGCCACAGAGTCCGGGACACCAACCACGGTCAACTATGTGGGTGTTCAACGACACAGCCATTACACCATCTGCTTGTCCCAAGGGAAATCTAGTTTTTATCTTTGATCCCCATTTTATTAATCCATAAAATGGAAAAAAGAATACAAATATTTGTTTGGATTTTAAAAGCTAATAAATGTAAACCTCTTAGTAAAATATTTATGTTATGAGCATTCCACAAATGTCAGTTGATGATGTTGTCATTACTTTTACTATTAAATTAATATATTTCCAGATCATTATATATCTACAAGCATTATGCAAACCCTTTCAGGTATTTTTTTTTTTTTTTTTGAGAGGTTTTTGCTATAGGGCATGTGTGCTCGCCAGACAGAGAAAGAGAGACAGAAAGCGAGAAATCACCCCCCAGAGGGGATGGTCACACCGCAATCCCTTCTCCTCCATTCTCCTCTTGGGATCTTGGGCACGCACGCACACGCGCCTGGCGTGAGTTTTAAGCCACCGGGTCTGGGACACAAACCGCGGTCGACTACATGGGAGTCCAGCGACATAGCCATTACGCTAACTGCTGGTTCCCCCCTTTCAGGTATTTTGATAAGCATCATAAATGAGCTTAAGTTCTGGTATAGTGACTCATGAAAACCATAATAGACTAGTAGTGTTAAAAGAGTGGATGTTGGTATCAAACGTATGCTCAAATTCTGGTTTCTCTACTTGTTAGTTCAAATTTTTAGTTATGCTTTATTTTTTAAAATTTTGTTGTAGGGCACATACATGCACTTGCCAGAGAGACAGAGACCTGGTATGTTTTTTAAGACCCGAGTTCTGGGACTCTGTGTAGTGGCCCATATGGGATCTAGCAGCCATCATCACTGCTCCACTGGGTGGCTTAGTGTATGTTTTCTTAACTGTATGTGTCTATACACACATGATTGTCTTATAGATTTTTGGCATACAGGTAATTTGAAAGTAACAAATGAAGGATTTAGCAGAGAACATGAAATAATATTTCTCTCACTTCCCTGATAGACACATACACACACATACACGTGTGTGTATATATATATATGTATATATATTTATGATTCAAAATTTGAAAATAATGGCTATCACTGCCCAGTACCATACACATATTACACTGTTCTTCCTGGTTGGTTACAAAAAAAGGGTAGGCCTTACTCCCTCTCTGGTCTAGATGATGATATAGAAAAGTCTCACTAATGTGATATAGTGAAAGCTTGATTATAGCGGTGGACATTTTCCGTTCAAGCAATGTCTGAACGTTTGTCTGCTAAGATCATTGGACACAGGTAGTATATGAAACAACCTCTGATGTAAGAACTGCACTAACAGTTGGCAATAATTTCAAAGTAGCTAGCAGAAACCTTAACCACTTGAAAAATAACCCATCAAAATGTTACCCTGTTGCCTGACTGTAATCATCCCCCTACCATCTCATTCTTGATTCTAGTTTTGCGATTTTTTTTTTTTTGGGAGAAGTTTTCGCTATAGGGCTCATGCACTCGCCAGACAGACAGAGAGAGACATAGAGACAGAAAGCGAGAAATCACCTCCCCGGGGGGATGGCTACGCCACAATCCCTTCTCCTCCATTCTCCTCTCGGGATCTTGGGCACTCATGCACACGTGCCCGGCGTGAGTTTTAAGCCACCGGGTCCGGGACACGAACCGCGGTCAACTACATGGGAGTTCAGTGACATAGCCCTTACGCTAACTGCTAGTTCCATCTTGATTCTAGTTTAAGGATTGCTATGGCTCGGTAATGGTTTGTCCCTCCAAAAGTTCACGTTCTGGAAGATTGGTTTCCAGTGTAATGCCTGTGGGAGTTGGCGAAGACATTAAGAGGTGAATCATGCTGGCTCCATATCTTTAGGTTTTTTCAGTCGCCAGTATCATAGTCAAGTAAATCTCTATCCATTATAAATCACTCAGTCTCAAATAATTCTGTTTAGTAACTCAATAGTGAATAAAGACTAGGATCTTTCCTTCATTCACTTCTTTCTGGAAAATTTCAGCACATGAACTACGATCCATTTATGACTCTTTATAAAAGCTCTGTTCTTATCTGTTCTCTCCCAATATATTATCCTGGAGTCAAACTACAGATAATATGCAGTAAGTATGCTAATGTTACTAGCCATTAAAATGTCTAATTTTGGCATTACTAGATGTTAAATATTGACTTCACTAGATATTGAGATATCAAAATACTTCCACATGTGTTGCTATGTGGTCATTGTCCTTAAAGTACTGCCTGCCTTTCTTGTTGCTATGAAATCTCATCTGGACCCCTACTCTAAAATTCCCATCATGGAGAAACTAAATGATCCAAAGCTTGGCACAGCAGAAACTCTACAGTCTACAGAATGGTATTTCAGTGCAATGATCAGTGTCTTGGATTGACTATTTCATGTGCTTTAAGAGGTATCATTTTACTCTTCTAATAGGAGAGTACAAGGAGACATGGGAAGGTTATGCAAGTTATAGAACTTTGCTTCAAACTCTGTCAACCCTGAATGATTTATCCCTAACCTGCAGCAAATCCTATCTGTCCTACAGGATCAGGTTTGGTCTAATTAAATATAACTTCTTATTAATAACTTCATGACTTTGTTCACAATAAATATTTGAGATATGTTAAAATCGTCGATTTCATTTCAAGAATTAAAAAGTTGTATGCAATTGCTTTTTACTTTAGCAACTAGTAGGAGGAGTTTTGCATAATGAACAAATAATTTCTTTTAAAAGTAATTCTCTATATATCAAAAATAAAAGACACCCATCATACAGAAGTCATTGGAGAAACTTAATGTTCTTTCTTAGGCAACACTATGGTCCAGATATATGCGTTATTTAGAAAGGAACACTGCATTCGTATTTTAAACAACAGCAACAACAACCAAAAATCTCAGAAAACATTTCTAAAAATATTTTTAAATAAATACCTCAGTGGTTAAGCACTGTGCACTGGAAGCTAGATCCCACATAGCCAACTGTGGTCCAAATCCTGGCCTCAGTGACTTGAAAGATACACCAGGCACATATGCATGCATGCTCAAAATTCTTTTAAAAAGAAGTGAAGGAAAAGAAAATGTAACATGAGCATGTCCCATTAGGAAGTACTTTCTCTCTTTCTCTCTCTGCTGAGCACGTGTGCCCTTTAAAACAAAAGTATTTTTTAATAATTTAATGAACATTTTGAACTAAACATATTGATAAGCATATTGATAACTATATACAGTTTAAATTTTGATCTACATTAAAATGTAAGGGTATAGGCCTTGCAAGTGCCATGGTGGCTAAAGCACTGGACTCCCACATGATTGGCTATGATTCGAGCCCCAAACTCGGTTCCTTAAAAATCACACTGGGTGGATTATTTTGGATTTTCTATTAGATAATCATGTCATCTGCAACTAGAGATTCCTCAAAGGCATACAAATAGAACTACCATATAATCCAGCAATTTCACTCCTGGGTATCTATCCAAAGAATAGGAATACATTCATTCAAAAAAACTTGCAAATCCATGTTTATTATGGCTTTATTAACAATTACTAAGACATGGGAACCAGCAGTTAGCATAATGACTATGTCGCTGGACTCCCACGTAGTCAACCGTGGTTCACGTCCCAGACCCGGTGGCTTAAAGCTCACGCCGGGAGTGTGTGCGTGCATGCCGAAGATCCCGAGAGGAGAATGGAGGAGAAGGGATTGAGGCGTGACCAGCCCCGCTGGGGGGTGATTTCTCGTTTTCTGTCTCTATGTCTCTCTCTGGCGAGTGCACGCACCCTATAGCAAAAAACCTCTCAAAAAAACCAACCAAACAAACAAACAAAAAACAATTACTAAGACATGGAGTCAACCTAAATGTTCAAAAACAGAATAATTAATTAAAAAGGTGTGGCACATATATATTATGGAATACTATTCAACCATAGAAAAATACAATAAGATACTCGCATTTGAGGACCAGCAGTTATCGTAATGGCTATGTCGCTGGACTCCCATGTAGTCGATCGCGGTTCATGTTCCGGACCGGGTCACTTAAAACTCACTCCAGGCCCATGTGCATGCATGCCCAAGATCCTGAGAAGAGAAGGGATTGAGGCATGGTCGTCCCGCCTGGGGGGTGATTTCTCGCTTTCTGTCCCTCTGTCTGGCGAGCGCCCACCCCCTATAGCAAAAACCTTTCAAAAAAAAAAAAATACTAGCATTTGATAGAAAGTGGAGGAATGTGGAAGACTTAACCCTAAGCAAAGAAAATCAAGCTATAAAATGGAAGCATTGTATATTTCCACTCATTATATACCAAACATCTGCACTATGTGGCAGAAACTGAAAGATTGGAAAGTATAGCGGCATGGAGAGCAACTGTGGGTACAAAAGACAGTGTGGGAGGAGGGTTGGAGGTGGAGGAGAGTGAGAGGGAGGGAATCAAGGGGAAAAAGAAGGAGGGAAAACATTTAAAAGACACAAAAATGAAAAATTATCTGTTGATGGTAATATCTTTGACTGAATCACACTATACAGTGTATTCAGGATGTGGGCATTTATTTGGTATGCTGTAATGATATACAGTGATTAAAGGTAATAAATAAATAAATATTTTAAAATAAAGAAATAAAATCAGACCCAGTATGTGCACATGCATGCCCAAAGTCCCAGGAGAAGATGAAGGAGAAGGAAATGCAGAGTGGTCATTCTCTCTATGGGGAGTAATTTCTCACTTTCCCACTCTGTCTCTGGCAAATACACCTGCCCTATGACCAAAACTTTTAATAAAGTAATAATATATGAATTCATATTACCTAGTATTATTCAGTGCTTTGACAAATTTTACAGTAGAGGTAAAATAGAAAATGAATTCCCTATACATGCAAAAAGGGCTGCACTAAGAAAAAAATAATTACTACAATTTCTCTTGAAGAAGTTAGTAATGTAGGATCGGGGAAAAAACACACACACTAATATTATAAGATGTGTACTTTTATATATAAGAAGTAGTACAGCATATTCTTTTTTTTTTTTTTCTGAGATTTTTTGCTATAGGGCGTGTGCGCTTGCCAGACAGATGGAGAGAGACAGAGAGATAGAAAGCGAGAAATCACCCCCCAGAGGGGACGGCCATGCCACAATCCCTTCTCCTCCATTCTCCTCTTGGGATCTTGGGCACGCACACATGCTTGGCGTGAGTTTAAGCCACCAGGTCTGGGACTCGAATCGCAATCAACTCCATGGGAGTCCAGCGACATAGCCATTATGCTAACTGCTGGTCCCAGTAGTACAGCATACTCTAAAGAAAACTACATTTTTATTACTTTTTAAAAAATTTACAATTCATCACTTTACATTTTTACAGTATACAAAGTTGTTTTATCCAGCACAAATACAGTGTGTTATCAGTCAAGTTAAAGATATTATCATATAGTGACCAGCAGTTAGTGTAATGGCTATGTTGCTGGACTCTCATGTAGTCAACCATGTTTCAAATTTCAGACCCGGTGGCTTAAACTCATGCCAGGCATGTATGCGTGCGTGTCCAAGATCCCAAGGGGAGAATGGAGGAGAAGGGATTGCCGTGTGGTCATCCCTCCTTGGGGGGTGATTTCTCACTTCTTATCTCTCTGTCTCTCTCTGTCTTTCTGGCGAGTGCACCAGGTCTGGGACTCGAATCGCAATCAACTCCATGGGAGTCCAGCGACATAGCCATTATGCTAACTGCTGGTCCCAGTAGTACAGCATACTCTAAAGAAAACTACATTTTTATTACTTTTTAAAAAATTTACAATTCATCACTTTACATTTTTACAGTATACAAAGTTGTTTTATCCAGCACAAATACAGTGTGTTATCAGTCAAGTTAAAGATATTATCATATAGTGACCAGCAGTTAGTGTAATGGCTATGTTGCTGGACTCTCATGTAGTCAACCATGTTTCAAATTTCAGACCCAGTGGCTTAAACTCATGCCAGGCATGTATGCGTGCGTGTCCAAGATCCCAAGGGGAGAATGGAGGAGAAGGGATTGCCGTGTGGTCATCCCTCCTTGGGGGGTGATTTCTCACTTCTTATCTCTCTGTCTCTCTCTGTCTTTCTGGCGAGTGCACATGACCTATAGCAAAAACCTCTCAAAAAAAAAAAGATATTATCATATATATTATCATCAACAGATACCTTGAGTCTGTTTCTTTTTATACCCGTGATTCCACATTACTGACTTCTATTATATATTTTTTTCAGTATAGTGAGAGACAGAGAGAGAGAGAGACAGAGAGGAAAATGAGCACCCTCAATAGGGTCCCCAGCCAAAATGCTGCTCTAGCCTTCCCAGCAATCTGGGATCATGGGCACACATGCCAAATGTGTATACGCTCAATGGACACTGAGAAACTAATAAAGCATTTGCAGCAGGAAAAGCACATTCAAATTCTCCCTAATGTGAAAACAATATGATCATTGAGATAGTATTACAAACTACTTTGTATGCTGTAAAGATGTAAGGTAATTTAATGTAAATCTAAAAGAAGTAATAAAATGTAATTTTCTTTAGAATATGCTGTAATACTCTTACAGAATATATAACAGTGTGCATCTTGTAATCTCTCTGTCTCTCATCACACTGAAAAAATTCAATAAAATTTGAAAATCATTAAAAAAGTAAATAATATGATGAATATCTTATAATTTATAAATCTATCTTTTTTTGAGAGAACATAAAGCAATTTAGGGCAATGTGAAATAGAATCAATTAATTTTGTTTATTTTCTATTTCATTTAATTTTGCTCAAATCTTTATTATTTCTTTCTCCTGGAGATTTTTGTATTGTTTTGCTATTGCTTTTTCAATTCTCGGAGGCATGATGTTAAGTGGTCTATTTGGCTTTCCACCTTCTTAAGTGCACTAACTGCTATGAACTTTCCTTTTATGATTGCTTTTGCAGCATCCCAAAGATTATGAAAACTTTTGTACTTATTGTCATTGGCCTCCATGAATCTTTTCATTTCAGTCTTTATTTCTTCAGTAGTTGTAAAGTCATTCAGGAGATAATCAAACTATACAAAAAAATAAATGATAGTAAAATTGGTTCTTTGAAAAGATGAACAAAATCGATATAACTACTAACTAGATTAATTAAGAAGAGAGAAACGAACCAGGTAAATCAAATTCACAATGAAGCAGGCAATATAACAACAGATATAATAGAGATACAAAACATCATTAAAGGATACTATGAACAGCTATGTGCCCCCCAAAAATGAAAATCTGGATGAGAAGGACAAATTTCTGGACACATACAATCTGCCAAGATTGAATGAGGAGGATGTAGATAGTCTGAATAGGCCCATAACAAGCCATGAGTTTGAATCAGTAATACATAACTTCCCAACAAGGAAAATCCTTGGTCTTGATGGCTTCAACTCTGAATTCTACAGAACTTTTAAAGAAGAGTTAGCCTCCATTCTACTCAAGTTATTTCTAAAGATTCAAAAGGATGGACCTCTCCCAAATTTATTCTAAGAAGCCTCCATCACCCTTATCCTTAAAACAGACAATGACAGGACAAGGAAGGAAAACTATACACCGATATCTCTGATAAATATATACACTAAAATTCTCAATAAGATACTAGCAAATTGTATCCAACAATATATAAAAAAGTTTATACATTCAGACCAGGTAGGCTTTACCAGGGTTACAAGGGATGGATGGTTCAACATCATTGATTCAACAAAATGATAAATATAATACACCATATTAACAGAAAGAAAAATAAAAACACATGATCATATAAATTGATGCAGAAAAAGCATTTGGTGTTCATGTTGGGTAAATTCATTTTATAAGCTGTAATGATACACAATGATTGAATGTATAAAATAAAATAATAATGAAATAAAACAAATATTTACTATTAAAAAAGGATACAATATCCTTTCATGTTCAAGACTCTCAGCAAAATTGGCATAGAAGGGTCATTTCTTAAAAAATAAAAGCTGTCTATGAAAAACCCATAGCTGATATCGTCCTGAATGGAGAATATCTGAAATCTGGTACAATACAAATATGCCTACTTTCTCCACTCCTTTCCAATATAGTAGTGGAAGTCCTCGCCAATGCAATCTGAAAAGAGAATAAAATAAAAGGCATTCAAATAGAAAGAGATGTGACATTATCTCTATTTGCATATGACATGATTGTATACATAGAAGACCCAATGGTATCCACAAAAACATTTCTGGAAGTAACAAATGAATATATAAAGTTGCAAGATACAAAATCAACATACAGAAATCTGTAGTATATCCATCCATATACAAACAGCAGACAGACTAAGAACTGAAGAAAGTAGTTCTACTCACCATTGCCACAAGAAATATAAGATACCTAGGAATAAATCTAACCAAAGAAGTTAAAGACCTCCACAAGAAAAACTATGGGAAGCAAAAAAAAAAAAAAAGAAAGAAAGAAAGAAATCGAAAATAACACGAAAGAGTGGAAAGACATCCCATGTTCTTGGATTCAAAGAATTAATATAATCAAAATGACAATTTTACTCAAATTAATCTACATATTTAACACAATCTCTATTAAACCACCAGAGACATTCTTCACAAATCTAGAAAAGACAATCATACAATTTGTCTGGCATCATATAGCCAAAACAGTTCTGTGCAAGAAGAGTAGAGTGAGCAGCATCTCACCCTCTGGACAACAAATATGCTATAAAGCTGTGATAATCAAAGCAGCATGGTATTGGCACAGAAACAGACAAGAAGACCAATAGAATTGAATAGGATCCCCAGAAATAAACTCTCAAACATACAGCCAACTGATTTTTGACCAAGGGTATCAGTCAATCCAGTGCAAAAAGGAAAATCTCTTTAGCAAATGGTGCTGGAAAAACTGGATATTCACCTGCAGAAAGATGAATCTAAACCCCTACCTCTCACCCCTGACAAAAATCACTCAAAGTGGATGAAGGATCTAAACTTAAGGCTTCAAATTATTAAAATAGTCATATCAAACACTGGGAAACTCTGGAAAACATTAGGGTAAGCAAATATTTCTTAAATAAGACCTCCAAAGCACAGTCAATAATCCCAAAAACAGGCAAGTGAGATTACGTCAGAATAAGAAATTTCTGCATCGGCAAAAGACACAATAATTATTGTGAATAAATAGCCTTCAGAATGGGAAAATATTTTTGTAAACTATCCTTCAGATAAGAGACTGATAACTAGAATACACGGGGAACTCTAGCGGCTTTCCTGAAGAAAGATGATCAACCCAACTAAAAGATAGGAGAATGACTTGAAAAAACACTCTCTAAGGAAGACATACGAACAGCCAAAAAGCATAGGAGAAAATGCTCAACATCCTTCATCATAAGGAAGATGCAGATCAAAACCACAATGAAATACCACACCAGTCAAAATGACTAAGATTAAAAAAAACAAAAAGTGGTAAGTGATGGTGGGGTGTGGTGAAAGGGGAACTCTCCTACACTGCTGGTGGGAATGTAAATTGGTCCAGCCACTGTTGAGAACAATATGGAGATTCCTCAAAATCTGCAAACAGAACTACCATATGATCCAGCCATCCAACTACTTGCTATCTACCCAAAGGACAGAGTAATTCTTATTTGGAAAAGTGCTTGCACATCGATGTTCATCATGGCATTACATAATTGCTGAGACATGGAACTAACCCAAATGTCCATGAACAGAGGAATGGATTGAAAATGTGTGGCACATATATTCTATAAAATACTACTCAGCCATAAAAAAAGCCAGGAAGACCCTGGCTTTTGACAGAAAGTGGATAAATATGGAAGTTTTACTTCTGAGTGAAGCAAGTCAGGCTATGGATAGACTTTGTTTATTTCCACTTGATATATATATATATACAGACTGTCCAACTCTATGGCCGAAACTGAATGACTAGAGGATATAGAAACATAGAAAATGTTTGTAGATACCAGCTACAGTGTATGAAGAAGTGGTAGAAGGAGGGGAGTCTGAGGAAAGATAGTAAGGAGAAAAAAGAGAGGCAAGAAATTTATGGGACAAAGAAATGAAATGTTATCTGTTGAAGATAACACGTATAGTATTCCCAACTGAACTGGTGGGAATTTATTCATGTTGAAACATTCACCTTAAAAACTAACTGATAAATGGGATTGATTGTATAAAATAAAATTAAAAATAAATGAATAATTTTGATAATATTCATGATCAGCATGAACAATGAGAATTTGAGCAATTCTTATTTTTAATTGACCAAAGCAAATATTTCAGTAACAGTAAAGTTCAAATATACCTTATATCCAAATCCTCCCAATTAATATGAATTGATAAGAATGTTTTGTTTTGTTTAGTTTTGGGAGAATTTTATCTTGGGGCATGTGTGCTCACAGGAGAAAGAGATAAACTGAGATAGTGAGAGGGAAAGCAAGAAGTCACCCCCAGGGGGGATGGCCACACTGCAATTCCTTCTCCATTCACCTTCTAGGATCTTGAATATTCAAACAAACCTCTGTCTTGGAACTATGGTTGGCCATGTGGGAGTCCAGAGACATAACTGCTCTGCCACCCACTGGTCCAATAAGAATGTTTAAATAACACTATATAATGTATTCAGAAATAAAATATTATTACAACAGTGTTTATATGGTTTGAAAGTTGTGGAATTTGTATGTCTGGTCACAGGAACTAGCTGGTCAATCATAGTGGTGCTGTGGTGATACAGCCCTCCACGGTGTTCAGACCACACTGAAGGTCCCTGGTACAAGGCCTACCTGTTTATGCCAGTGTGTGCATGTGCCTATAATCTTGGTTGTCTGAAGTTGAAGGTGGATAAGAGAGTGAAGTCCCTGTTGAGGGTACTTGTATATCTGTGTCTGCCTCTCTCTCATGAAAATAAATAAATAAAATAGTAATCATGAAGACTGCCACAAACCCAACCTTTCACATAGGCTGCCCATACCTTATGCAAAAAATATCTGAAATAATTCTGCAAGGATATCTGGCCATTGACTGCATGTCCAATATTGAATTGACACCACCCTCATTATTAATTCCTATCGCCAAAAATAATTGTTCCAAATCATTGTATGCAACCATTTCATTTCAATGATAAAAATGCTCATGTTCCTTTCTCTTCCTGAATTTGCAGACATGAATTGTAGGTTTTATGTATGCATTTTGTTAGAGCTTGACACACAAGTAAATCTGTTTTGAACCTGACAACTTTTACATTTGTAAAGTTAAAGGCGATCACTCATATTTAAATATCTCAGAGTGCTGCCCTGTTACACAGAACTAAAATAAGTATATACCTACACCTAATTATGAATCACTTTGACAAAAGGCATATGGATGTTTTATGTATATGCTTTTATCTATACACAGATCTAGATATTTGAACAATGATATTTGGATATTTGGAAATGAAAATATACAGATGTTTTATGACAGGGTAATTGGATTACTTACCTGTCTATAATCAATTAGGTACTACTAAAAATATTACTATGTAAGAAGGCTGCCATCATTTGAATTAGTGAGACACAGTGAATCATATAATTTCCTTAATTTTATCCTTAAAAGAGGTAGTTCTGGGCAACTTGAAGGGAAGCTTAAAAGTAAGCAAAAATTAATAAATTATTTAAAGGTAGTTACTGCAGTAAAAGGACGTTATGTAATGGCTATTATGTAAATAATACCTAATATTAAAAAAGGAAGGAAGAAAGATATGAAAAAAGAGAAAAGGAAGGTGAGAGAGAAAGAGGAAAAGAGGTAGGGAAGGAGAGAGGAGCAAAATAAAAATCAAAGTTAGGAAGAAAGAAGAGAGGGAGGGAGGAACGGAGGAAGGAGAGATAACAGAATTTACCTTTTTACTATAGATTGAAAACATCCCCACAAATTCATATGCTGAAACCCTAACTCCTACTGCAATGATATTTGGAGATGGGCATTTGAAAGATAGTTTGATTTAGATGGGATTAGTGCCCCTATAATAAGATACATCAGAGCTCTCTTTCTCTTATGAGGAGAAATAGTGAGAAGGTGGCCATCTTTCAGCCAGGAAAAGAGCCTTCAGTGGAATCCAAACATGGTAGCCCCATGATCTGGGATTACACGCTCAGCTATTATGAGAAAAGTTTCTATTGTTTAAACTACCTGGTCTATGGGATTTAGGTAAGGCCTGAACCAACTAAAATTCCATTTAAATTGTGGTTTAAATATTTAAAATAGTAATTGAATGTTAAGGCATTGATTTTAAAAATAACTATCTTCATTTCTTAAATAATGAATATAATCACATTAGCAAGCAAAAAAAAAAAATAGTTACCAAGCATCTGTTTAAACTCATTTCAAAACAGTTAACATAGTAAAATAATAATTAATTCAATGAAAAGCAAGTAAATAGGCATGAGAAAGTACATAGGTGCAAATATAATAGAAATGAGATTTTGACACAGAAAAAAATATATTCTTACAATAACTGAATAGCAAATAAGTTTATCTCATGTAAAATTATTTTTTCACTACTTTCTAATTATAATTAATCAAAAATATTTACCTGCATATTTACAAAGGAAAAATAAATAAAATTAAAAAGATTAAAAAATGAGAATGTTTAGTGTTCATCAAATTAACATACTATATACACTAATTCTTTATACAGTGTACTAAAAATCTATAGAAAAGCTTAGCAAAATTGCTAGATGACAGATTAAAAAAATGATAAAATCCACATTTTCATCAGGTGAATAAGTAACATGTAGTAAAACTAACCTTATGTTACTAAAATATTTATCTTTACATATGAACACATTTCCTGTTGCTCAGGATTAATTCTATTCCTAGGTTATTATTTGTATGTTTATTTATGTCCCCTAGATATTGGATATTAGAAATGTATGTGTATACACACACACACACACACATTATATAGTTACATATATCTAAATATTTTAGTTGTATATAAAGTATATGCATGTTTAAAATTATATTGTTACATTATTAATGATAGATTATTATATATCTAAACTAAATGTTGAAATGCTCAGCAGTAATAGAATAAACAAAGAAAATCTGGTTTATTTAGAAGAATACAGTCATAAAATGAATGTAGTGTAGCTCCATGTAACATGTTGCCTGACTGGAATGTGTACTCTTTTGTATAAGAAACCATTAAGAAAATAACTTTTGCTTTTTACTATGAAATTCAAATACAGGGAAAAATCATTCAATGGGATTTTTAAGAAAAGGAAGGAAGTGATTCCTACAATTTCAGGAAAGACCTGCTTCTTGGCTTAAAATAAGGTTTCATCACAATAAAACCATGTGAGGTTGAGGACAATGTAATAAATAAATGCACTTAATAAACTTAACCTACCAAACATCATGGTTTAGCCTAACTTAAATTTTGATTAACCTACAATTGAGCAAAATTACCTAAAAAAAAGCCTATTTTAAAATAAATAGTTGGCTATCTCATGTAACTTATTGAATACTGCACTGAAAGTGAAAACCAGAATGACTCACTGCTGCTACCATATTAGTAACCCAGGAAATGTTCAAAATTCAAAATGTAGTGTTTACAGAATACTTGTAACATTTGCACTATCACAACGTAGAGAAAGTATGAGTAGAAGAACTGTGAATTGCCTGTATTCTGCTAAAGAAGAATATGTGACCTATTTTGGTGTTACTGGAACCATGTGAGAAGGCCCAGGAATTAGGATCCTGGATTGACCTGAAAATGCCAGGTGTTCTCGTGGGTGCACTCATAATTCTGGTTGGCTGGAAAGCTGCATGTAGCATCATGGCTTGACAAAATCCTGTTGGAGGTCTTTGTTCTTACTCTCTCTCACATAAAAAGGAAATATATGAACTTAAAAAAAAATGCAACCTACATCTCTTTTCTTCTTTTATCACAACTCAGGTAACCTTTCTTTTACATGAATTACTAACTTTTTTTCTTTTTTAGGGTCTACATATGCAGACAAAAGACATAAAGTAGCAGTATATGGAATGAACAATTCAAAAGATCTAATGTATAACCTGACAGCTATAGCTAATAATAGTATATTGTTGGGCCACCCAGTGGCATGGTGCTTGAAGCAGCTCAATCTTTCACATGGCCGATGGCTTGGATCTAGTCTCGAACTGGCAGCTTGAAAAACACGCCATGTGCATGTTTATGCATGCCCAAAATCTTGAGAAGAGAACAGAGAAGAAGGGATTGTGACATGACTATCTCCTCTGGGGAGTGCATTTTCACTTTCTCTTTCTCTCTCTCTTTCAAGTGAGAACATGGGTCCTATGTAAACTAAAATAATAGTAATAATAATATATTGTACTCAGTATTTCTACTAAATGAATAGCTTTAGATCTTCTCTTGTCATGGAGGGAACTGGTAACTACGTGAGATAATGGATACATTAATTCATTCCATTATAGTAATCATTGTACTATACTATATCTGAATCTCAGCATCATGCCAAATATCTAAAATATACACACCCTCCAAAAATTTAAAGAATATGTGATCCAAAAGGAAAATCCAGGAAATTTCTGGTATGTTGGCAAAGTTCTAATTCTTGTGCTGAATTTAGACCACTCTAGTGCTCATTTGCAATTTTTTATTTATCATAATAGTTATGTGTTGTATACTTTTGTAAACTGTTTTTTTCTTGGAGGCAGCAGATGGCATGGTGGTCAAGGCACTGGGTTCATACATGGCTGACTGCGGTCTGAGTCCTGGACCTGGCAGCTTGTTTTCTCACCTTCTTTCTCTCTCTTTGTCTTTCTCTGGCAAGCACACATGTCTGATAGCAATTTAAAACAATAATAATAATAAATTTAATGAAATAAATAATTATTTAAAAATAAAGTTTGTTTCATCCTTCCATGAACTAGACAGACAGAGAGAAAGACAGATATCTCAACAGAATCCTCACATATTAACACATACCCATGAGCCAGCTCTAGATCTAAGGTCAGGCATGCCCTGTGTATTCAGCATGGTACAAGGGCATGCATGCAAAGCCTTTCCATGTGGGTCAGTAATACAGAGTTTTGCATTACTGTTCCTCAACCATCCAGTCTCAATATTTTTCATATTTTTTATAAATGAGTTATATTTTAAAACAAACATAATTTTGGAAAAGTTGAAATCAGGATGTGTATTATTAGATCTGTCCAAAACTTATTGACACAAATAAACTACACTGAATGTGGTAGATTGCTGTTAATAGTCCCCAATTAACATTTCCCAGTTAATGAACTCTGTATTCATATCTTTGCATTATATATTCCCTTTCTGTATGAACTCTGGTCTCAGCCAAGTGATGTATTTTGCATATTGATATAGCAATAGATGTTACAGAAAGAATAGCTCAATAAACACTTGTACACTGAGTCTTGACTTCTTGGAAAGTTGTCACTTCTCTGTAAGAAACTTAGCTGATCTGCTCAAGAGGCTATAGGAATGAGCATCAAGGAGCCCCAGACAATAGCTGTAGCTCACTGTCAGGCATGAGAATGAAGCCACCATGGCCCTTCCAGCCCCTGTCCATGTGCTAGATGACTGCAGCTAAGTGAGTGGTGAGCCCAGAAGAAAAGGCACCACCTAAGCCCAACCTACATTATAGCGTCATGAGCAAAATAAATTTATGTGTAATCAGCTAAGTTTTAGAACAGTTGGCTATACAGAAATAGAGAAATAATTCATGATGCAAGTAGTTTTCAATCGTTTATTATCCTTTGAGTAGAAGTTGATTTTTAACTAATATTTACTTCAGATTATTATTATTTTTTGAGAGTATTTTTTGCTATAGGGTGTGTGCACTCACCAGAAAGACAGAGAGAGAGACAGAGAGACAGAAAGTGAGAAATCTCTCCCCGGGGGGATGGCCATACCACAATCCCTTCTCCTCCATTCTCCTCTTGGGATCTTGGGCATGCATGCACACGTGCCTGGCATGATTTTAAACCACTGGGTCCTGGACACAAACAGTGGTTGACTATATGGGAGTCCAGTGACATAGCCATTACTCCAACTGCTGGTCCCCTACTTCAAATTATTTTAGAAAATAAATTTTATGTAAATTAGAAAAGTATAGTTGTCAGGATTATCTCCTATAGTAGTCATCAAATTTGGCTGCCAATTTGAATCATTTAGGGAAATATTAAAGTTACAGATATAGGAACTGGTGTGATCATGCCCAACAACAATGCCAAATCTAGAGCTGCATGCTGACTAGGTTTCATGCTCACAAAGAATTAGAGACATGGACACAGGAAGGAGATGTCAAAGCAGAGTTTATTAAGAGAAGACAGGAGAAATAGAACGCCCAAGCAGGCAGGTGTCCTGGGAATGGATTGTCAAAGAGGAAATGGGGTGAGGGGTTTTTACCCCAGTAAGGAGGGACTTGGGCATGCATTTCCCTTGTGGGGCCTGCATGTTGGTAAATTCACATCATCTTACTGCTATTTTTGAGTGGGCTCACAAATCATAAGACTTTAGACATTTAGACTTTAATCAGTAAACATTCAGCAGATCTTTTTCAGATGTGTGCGGCCCATAAAGTTTTCATCATATTTTCTACAAATCTAAGTTGAAGTTTTGTTCTTTGATGTATTTTTTTTCCTTAACTGTAAACTCATTTAGATCCCCTTATCTTGCAGTTGTAAGCCTGTATGTCATGTTCCCATTTCTCAAACATAGTTCATATTTTTTGTTCAAGATCTTTTGATTTCCAGACCAAAAGAGACTATACTCTTTGTTTAGAATGTAGCAGTGATATTGCAAATGTCCGTTTTAGCTGTTATTATCTCAAGCATTCTGTAAACAGCTCTGACTATAAGCAGTTATCTGTGTCAGCAAGCAGTGAAAGCTAATAATTGATTTCTAATGAGAAAAGTGAATGACTGTTATTTAAAACTTGACCAGAGTGACTCCATCTTGTAAGTTGGCTCCATCTTACTATATGTGTGTGTCCATTTTCTATACAGTGACTCTTCCTTGGGGGACTCCTATTTACCTATTCACTGAGTCTAACTCCTATGTCATTATGAGCACCGCTTCCCATCATTAGAGATCCTTATTCAACTATTTCTGTGTGTGTTATCTATCCATCTGTCTCTCTATGTATTTATCTACTTGTCATCTATTTATCTATATTTAGCTTCTGAGTCAATTCTAGTGTGAAGTTGAGTGTTTATTTATTGATAATCAACATAAAGAATCTATTTAAATTCTAAGTTATCCAAAACAGAAAATTTTAAAAATGAAATATATCATAAGCAACAGAACAACATAAAGAGAGACTACTAATTTTTAAAAATCATACCTAATGACCTTGACATGTGAAACCTGTACTTTTCAATTTTAATTGCCTAGATTTATCTGTGTAACATGTCTTTCTTCAAAGGGAGCATGTTTGAAACAGGATATTATGGAGACTTCTAAATAACATATTTTAATTCTAAATAACAAAATTATTTTTATATCTCTTAAGCATGGGAGGGGTGGAAAGTATTCCACTCAAAAGGGATCAGTCTTGAGTGTCAGTTGACAGGCAGGAGCAATACAGTTAAATTTGAAGGAAAAAAGGAAAGCTTAAGAAAGCACCTAGTGTCAAGTCAAGGAGCTGAACTAGAAAAATTATTTTTAAAATCTTCATTGGTTATACAACCCATAAAGATGATCTAGGGTAAGAAACTGAATATAATAGGTTAATTAAAGTAGAAATTTTTAAAAACAGTATAGGATAAGTTTCTTATAGAAAATTAGAGTGTCTTAAAGTTCACTGTTCTTGGCGATCATGAAATTCAAGGATTTTTCAGACAGATAAGATTAAATAGTTGTGGCACTTGCTTTGCATTCTTGCTAACCAAAGAATGATCCCTATAAGAGCAGAACTAGTATAGCCTAGAATTATTAGATATATAGAATCTGGGCTACTACTTGAGACCTATGAGGGCAGGATTTATACTTGGAATATCTGCAGGCAATTCATATTGCCATTAAACTCAACAAGGTACTTTAGGAAATATGTTAATTTCCTCTTGCAGTTGTAAATTATTGCCACAAACAAATTGTCTTAAATATAGGACACATTTATTATCTTACAGTTCTGTAGAAGTCAGACATAGATCTCATCAGACTCAAGTCACAGTTTCAAAAAGGCTGTGTTTCTCAAAGGCTCTAGGGAGCAATGACTTTCTCTACTGCAGCTTCTAGAAGTCTACCACATTCCTTAACTTGTGGCCCCCTTCTTCTGTCTTCAAAACGAGCAGCATTCCTCTGTCTGATCCTTCCTCCATATCACCTCTCTCTTTCACCACAGTTGGCAAATAATCTGTTTTGGGATATGTACCATAATCACATCTGCAAAGTTTTCTTTTTCATCTAAATAAATATAACAAATTTCATGAATTAAGATATAGACATTTTAGGGGTCATTATTCTACTCCAGTAAACTCATGTTTAGGGATGGATTATTTCAAAGTAGACAAGAATTTCTTATTGAGCTTTTCGATAATCCAGGAGAAGTCATGTCCATTTTATAGAACCTGTAGTCAGAACTAGAACTGCATAGTTGGCCATGTGGAATCTAGTTGTTTTAACCACCATGCCTCCAGCTGGCCCTACATTTGTATAATTTTACAATAAACACTTTATCTCATTTAATCCAGCAATGCTCTCAAGCAAGAGGGCAAACATAAAAATACTTTAAACAAAAGACTTTCTTTTTTTTTTCTTTTGAAGAGGATTTTGCTATAGGGAGCATGTGCTCGCCAGACAACGAGAAATCACCCCCCAGGGGGATGGCTACACCGCAATCCCTTCTCCTCCATTCTCCTCTTGGGATCTTGGGCACACATGCACACGTGCCTGGCGTGAGTTTTAAGCCACCAGGTCCCGGATGCGAACTGCAGTCGACTACATGGGAGTACAGTGACATAGCCGTTACGTTAACTGCTGGTCCCTCAATAAAAGACAGTTTTAAAGAATGCTGGTAATGCTAATGCTGATTTTTCTTTTTTTTCCTCTCTCACTTTTTGTAACTGCTGGTTTATTAAAAATGACTCTAGCCCTCACTCTTCTTAAGTTACCCTAAAGAAAGAAAGAGTGGCAGTTACATGAATAAACTATTTGGTTTTAACAGTGTAAATTGTCATATTTTACTGCATTACTAACAGATTACTCTCCATATATATAAATTTGGATCTTAACTACATTGTGAAGTTACTACTTTACTGCAGATAAAAATCAGAAAGTAATTAATTAACACTTGAAACTACTAAATGGCTATACATATTAAAGTATAACAACAATAGGCAAATTGTCCCAAACATCTCTGAAAGGATGATTTGCATTTGTTCCCATAGTTATGTTAATGTGGTTGACAGAGTGTCCTAGTTGCATGAAAATTCATACTTCTGTGTTTGCTCAAATGCATGAAAAAATATTAGTGAACAATGGCTGGTTTCTGGAGTCCATAGCATTCCCTGTACATAAGAGACCTACTGCTATCTCTGACCAGCAACTTCTCTCTTTGAAATGCTAATCATATACATAAGGATATTTGATGTTTTCACAATATTATTCTGCTCTGTGGTTGTAGTTGATAAAAGAATGAAGATTGCTATAAACCAGTCTCTTCAGCTTTTACTTCCCAAGGATTTAGTAACAGGACCTAGAGGCAGAGTACCTTCATGTGTCTGAATCTATGGGAGGGAGTACTATGACCCTAATCTTGACAGGATGAGTTTTGAGAGCAATTCAAGTTCTTTAAGCAGGATCTCTGCTTACAGCTAGGCATCACCCCCTGTACTGAAATTGGACAAAAATATATTTCCTAATCTGAGTCTGTTTCTTATGCTCAGGTGTCTTAAAGAGTTTAGCTGGTCAGAATAACCGTATCTCTTTTCCTCAATAGAATGAGGATACAGAACAGTACTTCTCTGTATTTGGGAGACTGAATGGTACTCTTAATACTGATTCAATGCATAGAACGCATTGGCTCCAGTAAGGGATCTAAGCAAATATGGTTAAATGTGTAATTGAATCAATGAGTGAATACAAGTAAAAAATATGAAACGTATATATTGGAGCTTCGTAGAGGGCTACCGATATCTGTTTTCTCTGCTCAGATTAGAACTAAAGAATAATGAAGCTATATTTAGAAGAAAATGTTATGCTTATGCCCGAGAAAGATGAAGAAGATGGATTTGTGTGTGTTTGTGAAGTTGGTTCACTTAAGTCCGTACACTGCCTGTGAGTCTGAGACAATACAGACACAGATAAAGAAAATTATATGTCACAGAGTAGCATAGGAGTTTGTGCTGGCCATAGGCAGGCCTAATTCTGGGAGGAAGAGGGCTGAACAAGATAAGGAAGCATGGTAATGTTTGCAAAATACATTTCATGTCATTTTCATCTATTCAGCATTCAGATGAGCAAAGAGTCTGAGTGAACAAAGGGAAGAAGAGGCAAAAAGCACTGCGGTGTCCTTAGAATAAAACATCAGAGAAAAGAAAACTTTTTTTTTCTTTTTCTGCAATTTCACAGTATAGTGTATTTTTTGTTTTGTTTTTGTTTGTTTGTTTGTTTTTAAATAAACAGTTCCTGTGGTAAGGTCAGGTGCTTTTGAAAGCTCCAGGACCTAGATAATTATGTAAAGTATGTGGAAAATGTCACCTCTTCACGAAAAGTTCCAACTCCTAAATTTAGAAGAGATGTATCTATTAACTCCTATCTCAAATATACTGCCATATCCAATCTACTATTTTTTAAACTTATTTTTATTGCCAGTCGACATGTATGATCTCCAGAGAGACAGAGAAGGAAAGCACCTTCAATGGAGTGTGGTCATGCTGCAATCCCTTCTCTTCCATTTCTCTAACCCATCATTTGGTATGCATTTGAGCCATGCTCACACATGTGCCTGGCGTGCTTTTTAAGCAACTACAGAGAGGATTCAAACTGTAGTCAGCTATGTGGGATCTGTCTCTCTTAAACAGGTTATAGGCTGGACTCCGAGCTACTACTTGAACTAACCCCAACATCCTTCCATGAATTTATATGGTGGCCTAGTTTCTCCAGTGCAATGGTTCTAGAGGTAACTGTAGCTATGCAAAGTTCAACTGGCAACCATTACAGTTTGAGAAAATAGACAGGCTAAAGTACTGAGCCTCTTTGACTTCTTTTCCTATTGCCAGTATTATCACATTTTGCCTTGCAGTCATTCAACTACAAATATATATATTGAGCATCATCTTTATGTCATACAATGTTCTAGGTGCTGGAGAATAAAGTATGAAAAAGATAAAGTCCCCACTTTTGAAATTTCTATTTTAAATGAATGAGAAATAATTAAGAAGATAAATAAACATTTTAGTATTAAGTGATAAGAATAAAAGTGAACAGGGAAGTAAAATACAAAATTCTAGAGTGAGATGCATTTTTAAAATACTAGAGAGATTGGAATGTCCAATCAGGAAAAGTGTTTTATAGGCAATGGAAGTAGCCAGAGAAAAGGTGATATTGTGAATACTTCTTGGAAGGTCAACAGTATTTCTCAACTATTTTATTTTTCCTTTATCACTTTGCTAAGGAGGTTTGTTTTTATTTTTTGCCATAGGAGGCCTCAGAGAGAAACAAAGCCAGTGAGAAGGAAAGTTAAGAACTCACCCCCTGGGGGAATAGCCATGTCACAGTTTTCTCTCCTCCATTCTCGTCTTGGGATTTTAAACTTATACACACACATACCCAGCATGATTTTCCAGCCACTAGGTCTGGGACTTGAACCACATGGTCAAATGTGATTTATACCACCATCTTGCCACCTGCTGGCCCCTAAGGAACTCTTTTAAACAATTGTTTTCCTGAAAACTCTCCTTTAGGAAATTTTAATGCCATGTATATGCTATCTAATCTATCTGTATCTATCTATCTATATCTATATGTCTATAACTATCTATATATTATTATGCATTATATGAATATCTATGATTTGTACAAAGTAAAATGGCAAATTCGTTGCTATTTTCACAACCATTCTTACCTCAAGAGTCAATTTACATCCATTTGGGAAAATGATCACTTCTGTTGAGAATGCATTGGCCAGAGACCCAACAAGAAAAATGGGGTATCTGGACTAGAGTGAGAATGGTAGAGACTGGAGGATGAGGTCAGTGAAGTAGCATCAGGTCCCTCCTGGCCTTGGGCACTATGGGAAGGGTGTTAGATTTTATGTGGAAGGAGAGAAATATTTTCGGTGGAAAAGGACATGACAGAAAAACCTAAAGGCACCAACCTGTTGGCATGGTGGGTAAGGCAGCTGTATCCCACATGGGCTACCATGGTTCAAGTCAACATGATGTCTCCTTTTCTCACTTTCCCTGTTTCTCTCTCTCTTTCTAGTGAGCGTATGTGCCTGATGGCAAGTTAAAAATCCAACAATAATAATAAATAAAAATAAAAATAAAAATAAATGATTCTTTAAAACGTTTTTAAGAATTCAAAACAAGAAAAAGACAACTTTAAGAGTCTCATCAAAAATGACACACCTTGGGAACCAGCAGTTAGCGTAATGGCTATGTCGCTGGACCCCCACGTAGTCGACCGCGGTTCGCGTCCCAGACCCGGTGGCTTAAAACTCACGCCGGGCGCGTGTGCGTGCGTGTGCCCAAGATGCCGGGAGGAGAATGGAGGAGAAGGGATTGCAGCGTGACCATCCCCCCTGGGGGGTGATTTCTCGCTTTCTGTCTCTATGTCTCTCTCTGTCTGTCTGGCGAGCGCACGCGCCCTATAGTGAAAAAAAAAAAAAAAAACTCTCAAAAAAAAAAAAAAAAAAAAAGACACACCTTCTGCCTGTTCATTATTTCCATCTCAAATGACAAATTCTCATTTCAAAAATGCTACCTTGGAACTCACCATAAATTTTTAGGGAATAAGTATCAAAACCAAGTCACATATGGCTTGAATCAAGTTAATTTTATATACAATAAATAATAAATGTTTTAAATAGTAAAATCCTCTTTATATCCCAGATCTATAATCAAATACTTTCATGTATGTTTAGGGAATATTTTCCTTTTTCTTCAAGTTTATTTATTAGAAAGAGAGAGAGACATTCCTAATAGGTCATCACACCATGATCCAACCTCATCTCAGTCAGCATTCTTCATGGGCATGTGTGTGACCAGCATGCTCATGGAAGGCCCAGAATGCAAATCCAGACCTTTCCCATGAGCAACCAGTTTCACAGGTACTGTACCATCTTCTGGCCAAAATGTCTGAGAATACTTAACAAGCTCACTAGATAATTAAATTATGCCCCTAAGTTTGTATCGTTGTTCCAGTGAGGAAATAGTAGAACATGCCTTGTATCTGGAGAGGAAGTGAAAAATATGGAAAAATTTAGAGATCGTAGGGGTTTGATTCAGCAAACAGGTTTTGATTGGCTCTGTAAATGAATAACAAAAATAAAAGTATTGGTTAATTATCAGATTCTGGATAGATTAAGTAGATAGGTGGTAGTAGCAATCATAAATGTCATGAATCAAAGAATGTTGTAACAAAATAAAGGAAGATAATTGATTTTCTCTTATTTAATTCTCTAGATATTATATATTTATTCAAGTAGACTGCTATAATGCACAAATTCCAAATCTCTGTGTTTTAATACTATAGAACAATTTTTTACTTGCTCATATATAAAACAAAATATGGTCAATCTTACTAACCATCAGGGAAATGCAAATCAAAACTGCAATGAGGGACCAGCAGTTAGCGTAATGGCTATGTCGCTGGACTCCCACGTAGTCAACCGCGGTTCATGTCCCGGACCCAGTGGCTTAAAATTCATGCCAGGCACGTGTGTGTGCATGCCCAAGATCCCGAGAGGAGAATGCGGGAGAAGAGATTGTGGTGTGGCCTTCCCCCCTGGGGGGGTGATTTCTCGCTCTTTGCCTCTCTGTCTCTCTCTGTCTGTCTGGCGAGCGCACATGCCCTATAGCGAAAACCTCTCAAAAAAAAAAAAAAAAAAAAAAAAAACTGCAATGAGTATCTCCTCACACCAGTTAGAATGACTGTTCTCAAAAAGACAAACAATAATAAATGCTGGTTAGGATGTGGAGAAAGAGGAAATCTTAAACACCATTGGTGGGAATGTATAATTGTGTAAAAATCATTATAAAAATCAGTATGGAGATTCATCAAAAAAATTAAAAATAAAATTACCATATAATCCAGTAACCTATTACCAGATATATACCTAAATCCCCTTATTTGTGATAACATGATGAGCTTGGAGGACATTATATTAAGTGAAATAAAATATGCACAGAAGACACATACCACTTGATCTCATTGACATGTGCAATCTTTAACGCTGGGCATATGTGTGTGTGTATATGCCCAAAATTCCAAGAGGAGATTGTAGGAGAAGGTATTGCAGTGTGGCTATGCCACCTAAGGGGTGATTTCTCGCTTTCTGCCTCTCTGTCTCTCCCTGTCTCTCTGGCGAGTCCGCATGCCCTGTAGCAAAAATCTCTATCTTTAAAAAAAAATAGTATGCTCCCAAAATACATGTAATTACTGTGTCAAACAAATAAATAGAGTTCTAAACTCAGACATCCTAGTTCAAATTCTGAGTTTATCAACTATTTTACCTATGAAAGTAAACAAAGTACCTATCTAACTTAATTGCTGAGGTAATTAAATAATATAATGCATACGGGTTTAGCTGAGTGGCTTGCAATAAAACACTAACAATTTAAAAAACTAATAGTATTCTATCTAGGGTAACCAACTTTTCCAGTTTTCTTGGAACTGATGGGTTTTTCAGAATGGAGGATTTTCTTTTCTTAAACTGGGAAAGTCCCAGGCAAAAGGAGTTAACTCATTACCCCTGTTCTGAGTATTCTGAAACCAAGAATACTTTGTTGTTGTTGTTGTTAGTTCTCCCCTTTTCCAGTATGTGTATGTATTCGAGAACCTCCATAATTGATCAGTTAATGAACAGATGGATAAAGCTTCAAGTAGTATGAAGGTTTTTATAAAGAGGGCCTTGAGACCAGTAGATGGTGTAATGGCTACATTGCTGGACTCCTATGTAGTTTAAGTCCCAGACCCGGCGGCTTAAAATTCACACTGAACACATGTGTATGTGTGCCCAAAATCCCCAGAGGAGAATGGAGGAGAAGGGATTGCAGTGTGGCCATCCCACCTGGGGGCTTATTTCTTGCTTTCTGTCTGTCTGTCTCTCTGGTGAGTGCATGTGCCCTATAGAAAAATCTCTCTCAAAAAAAAAAAAAAAGAAAGAAAGAAAGGCCTAAAAGTGACATATATCACATGCTTCTACAGTCTATTGAACTTAACCACAAACTTCAGTCTATTTAACTCAACCATGGGGCCACAGCTTGACCAAGGATGCTAGGAAATACAGTACAGATGTGGAAATTAATGCAAGAGACTAACATGTACATTAATAGACCAAAGGATTATAACTTAAAATTTCCTGTTCGTTTAGAAATGAAGAGGCTAAAAGGAACTTTAAGAACAGTAGTTGTAATTTTGGGGGTCAGAGCCAGGGACCCAGCAAGATAGTCAATCGCTCCTGAAGGGGAATTGTGTTCTTATTCCCTTGCAGATTCCAGACCAAGGTTGAAACAATGGTTGACCTCACCCAGCTAATGAAAAATGAAGTATTCATAGCTTTTGCCTCCTATAGAACAATTATTCTTTCAAAAATTATGTTTATGAGCACTGCAACTGCATTCTATAGAATGACAAGAAAAGTTTTTGCCAATCAAGAAGACTGCAAATTTTGGCAGAGGAGAAAACACCAAGAAGTATCTTCGAACAGATGACAGAGTGCAACATGTTCAAAAAGCCCACCTGAATGACCTTGAAAATATTGCTCTATTTCTTGGTATAGGCCTTCTGTATGCCTTAAGTGGTCCAGATACCTCCGCAGCCATCGTGCACTTCAGACTCTTCGTTGGAACATGGATCTACCACACAACTGTGTATTTGGTAACCCTTCCTAAGTCAAATAGAACTTTGGGCTTTTTTTTTGGATATGGAGTTATTTTTTCAATGGCTTACACATTGCTGAAGAATAGATCATACCTGTGAGGAGAATCATCCAATTGACATAAAGCTTTTTTTGGGTATGAAGTTATTTTTTCAATGGCTTACACGTTCCTGAAGAGTAGATCATACCTGTGAGGAGTCATCCAATTGACATAAAAACTCAGTGCTTCAAGTTGATCATGAATATATTCCTAGACGTCAGGTGGGAGGGGAACAGAGATATGAAGACCTGAGGAAAACCCATTTTGAATACCAGCGTCACTAGTGCATATTCTTTATTCTAGTATTGTATTTGCACTAGAAATTTGACATAATAATTCAGATGTCTCTTATCTTATTCCTTAAGTACTTTTATGAATGTTGACTATGCTATAATTTGTAACATTCATTTAGTACTTCATATTGTTAATCTATAGGAAGAGTGATTACATGGAGGAGAAATCTGTCTGTTAGTACTGCTAAAATGGACACATGAAATAAAGAAGTAAAGGGAAAAAAAAGAATAGTAGTTCATGGAACCAGACAGGTGTGCACTGGTAAAACAGAAGGTTCAAATCTCAGGGGCCTTCCAGTACATACCAGGTTTGCTTATCTGCCTGTTTGTGATTCTGGCTGACTGAGGCTGGTATGCGGGGAAGGGCATGGGTGGGAGAGGGATCATGGTGTTTGGACTCTACACGTCTCTCTCTTTTTTACTCTGTCTTCATTTTGCTCAAGAAATAAATAAGTAAACTAGAACAGAAAAAAAAAAAGCAGCTTATTTTAAGTGGAAAAGCAGAAGCCAGGATACAGTTTTGGAAAATAATTAGGAGGTTAAGAAATAATAATAGCAAGAATAAGTTACTCTTTCTAGATAATTTGTTATGAAAGGAAAGAGACATGAAATAAGATCTAGAAGGGGGTGAGGCAAAAGTGAATGCTTCTTTCTATTTATATATTTTGTTCTTAACTTTTAAAGGGCACAATCCTGATGTTTATGTGCTACCATGAGGGAGCCAAAGGTAAGGAGACAGATGAAGATACATGAACACATGGGATAATGGAGTGAACAAGTTGCCAGAGGATATGAAAGTGATAGGATTTGGAGCACATACCAACAAATTCATCTTGGAGAAGAATAAAAGAAACATCTATCTAGACAATGGAAGCAAGGAAGAATATTTGTGGACTCAATTTGTAGTGAAAGCATCACATATCACTTCAATTGTCATCGTAAAAGCACAGGTTACTCAGAATACTCCATTATTTTTTTCCATGACAAATGTATGATGCCCAGTAAAAATTTTAGAGGGCTGTACAGAATTCAGATATGAGAGAGATTACCAAGACACTATTGCAATTATTTATATATATTTTTTTAATTTTGATTCCTTAGTAATTACTTGACTATAGACCATAATGGGATATACTAGACTACTTGGATTCAAAAGAGAAAATTATTTGTGTCTTAATATACGAATTAGGAAAAATACAAACTGGTTTAGAAGTAAGGAAAAATACTTACAAGTGACATTATCTCACAGAAAATATTTGAAAGTGTTTCCTTTAACTAAGCAAGAAGAGTATTGGTAAGAAGTCAGCACTTTAAATTTCAGTAGAATGAATATCTAAATATGTACTTGACACGAAATTTTCCATGTCAGCACTCAGAGCAATGAAGTATTAATTACACTCCATCAACACTGAGGAAGTAGTTAGGTAGCGGTAGAAGGATAAATGCAAACACATCAGCTGGAAACACTGGGTTTTGTAAACAAGCATTCTCAAGACACCTGGATCTTTATTAGCTGTCAAATTTGATCTCAATGTAAATTTGCAAAATGAGTGTGATATCGGATGCTGAGGTAGTGATCTTTCTAGATTTCAGTAGTAGATAAAGAAATGACATTTGCATATGTATTACAAAAAAGAAAAATACAAAATATGATCTAAATTTAATCCCTATAGGTATAAGAAGTACAATAGACACGTGTTTAAATACTTTTAGATTTTTGATAGTGCCTCAAAATCAGTATTTCAGATGTCTCTTCTTTTCCAGTTCATTTTCTATTGATTTTTTTAGAACACTCTTTGGTCTCAAATTACTCATACCAGGGTACTAAATATATTACAGTAATGATCTCTTAAAAATTATTTTCCAGTCCACAGAAATTCACTTGAAATTTACCACAGTGAATGTAAAGATTGACAGCCCCTTTTCTTTAACTAGCTCCTCTGTGAGGTTATTTATCAAAAATGATGTTTAGAAGCCAGATGCTACTCTTCTGTTATATCTTTATACCAGAAGACATCAATTGTTTTATATTTATATAAATTGAATAAGTTATCAAAGTTGTGACATTTTGGCAATAATAAAGACAGGGATAAAATATGTATGAAGCCATATAGATCTTAAAGAAAATTTCTGAGATTACTTTCATGACATATACTTTAAAATATATGACCATACCTGTCCATAATACCAGGGAGAATTATATTTAACTATAGCATGATTAAGATATATTCAATGCATTTACATCTAAAAAATAAAAACATACAACTTCCTCAACAGTCTTTCTAAGCTGAAAACAGACTTCATCATCAGACATTCAAAGAAACATCTAAGATTTTGTTGATATAACAAATGTATTTACAAGAAACCAGATATGATAATACTGAACTTTTAGAAATCGAATTGACTCCTTCAGAAAACTGGAACAATTACTTTACTTTACAATTACTTTGCTGTTATGCCTTCTCTTAGATGAAAAGATTCTAAATTCTGAAAAGTCACCAGAACTAAACTGAAAACTGAAATTAAATTAGATGATAAAATATAATCAGTGCTATTCTTTTTTCTGTTGTGATCACCTGCAAGTGAATAAAAATGGAATCACTTAATGCATAAAATAGTACTCATATAGTATAAGGAGTGTTCAAAATTCCAAATGATTTTTTCATTGTATAATTCACTACTTGACATACTAAAAATATTAATTAAAAAACAAAGGACAGAAGGAAACATTGGAAGCTTTTGGATATGTTTATGTCTGATTGTGGTGACAGTATTACAGAGTTTAAATGTGCACAACCATCAAATTAAGCATATTAAACATATATAGTTCTTTTTATATGAATTTTACCTTAATAAAGTTGTTAAGTTAAAATCAATAATTTATTTACCATTACTTTATTAGAATTCTATAAAAAAAATAAGATATAGATATGTTGCACCAGATAGATAAAAGGGAGAGAAAGGGAGAGAGATTGATAGATGGACTGGGTTAATAAAACTGACTCAAAATTATTTTGTAGCTTGATGAGTCTCACATCTATGGAGCAAGATAGCAGGCTGAGATCCCAGGGGGAGCTGATGTCACGGCTTCAGTCCAAAGAGTCTTCAGGCAGGATTTCCTCTTCCTCAGGAGACCTCAGATGATTTTAATTAAGACTTTTCACTGATTAGATGAGGCCCAGCCACACTGTGGAAGATGATCTGCTTTACTCAAAGTCTATTGACTTAAATGTTAATCTCATCTGAAAAAAATAGCTTCATGGACACATCAAAAGTAGCATTCCCAAATATCTAGGTATTATTGTATTATTAATTTTTGTTTACACATAAAATGAACCACAAAATCACTAACTCAAACCATGTTTTTTTTTTATGTTTAGTAAGGAAGATGTCACTTTTCTTGGTAGTATCTCAACTAGAAGGCCAAAAATAAATAAATAAAAATAAAAAATGAAAAAGTGACCTGCTTAAGGAATTGCAAATTGTACTTTAAAATGACCAACATTGTCAAAGAAAAAGCATTGATTATGCCAATAATTTATAACCTTTTCAGGTTATTTTTCATCATATTTTATATTATTTTTTACAGTAAAATAAGCATAAATGACCATCATCATTATGAATAAATATAAGTTTACCTTCAGTGAGATATTTAAAAATAAACATAATCAAATAACATTTACTGTAACCCTACTAACTATTTCCATTGCTTAGTATTTTTATTTCTAAAAGGGAATATAGTTAAGGATTATTTCTCAAAATTATTTGTGACGATTGTACATTAAACCATTTTTGTACCTCCCTCATACAGATTTTTTTTTTTTTTGGGGAGGTTTTTGCTCCCGGGCACGTGCACTTGCCAGCCAGACAGAGACAGAGAGACAGAAAGTGAGAAATCACCCCCCAGGGAAGATGGCCACACTGCAATCCCTTCTCCTCCATTCTTCTCTCGGGATCTTGGGCATGCATGCACACACACCCGATGTGAGTTTAAGCCACCGGGTCCGGGACTTGAAATGCGGTCGGCTACATGGTAGTTCAGCAGTATAGCCATTACGCTAACTGCTGGTCCCAAGATTTTGAATGTCTGACTCATACATAAAATGAGAATGATGCACTAGACTTGAGATTTACCATAACTATAGCATAACTATATTTGAAAGCTTTTGTGATAAGAGTTGTTTTTCTATTTATTTTTCTTATGGATACCAACTTTAAAATAACAGTAATAGGATTACAGGGATAATTTAGTTTTTAATTTTTCATAACTACAGAATTGTTACCAATTAGATACATGCATATAGCATTGATAAAGAGTTTAATAAGACACTGAGAACAGTAAACTTTTATTATAATTATAAATATTGATTGACAATGGACCACCCATATTCAAACTACCCTCTCTACAAAGTTAGACACACTGATGTGAAATCGCGTGTAATCCTGGGTTGACACTGAACACACTGGCCAGCTGGATAAGTGAATCTACAAATCAGGCATTTATGCTGAAAAGCAGTTTATATTTGAACTTCAGAAAATAAATGACTGAAGACAAGCTAGTCAGACATGAATAAATATATATAGCCAAAATTAAAAATAGCAATATTTTGGGGCCGGCAGGTGGCATGGTGGTTAAGAGTGCTGGACTCCCATATTGCCCATTGAGGTTCAAGTCTTGGACATGGATGCTTCCTTTCTCACTTACTCTCTCATACTTTCTCTTGCTCTGTCCTTCTCTAGCCAAATTAAAATAAGTAAATGAATAAATAATATAAAATAAAATAAATAATTAAAAATGTTTTAATTAAAAAGAAATAATATATTTACGTTGCTATGTTTTAAAAGAAATAAATGCTTTATTTGTGCATATCTTGAGTATCAGCACAATGCTAGATATTAAATGAATGATAGATTGATATTCTGATTAATTGAGGTTGAAAGGATGGGAAGATAGATGGATGGATATGTGGAAAGATGGATGATAGGATTATTCTAAGTTCTAATTCTATTTTATTGGGCCAGCAGGTGGTATGGTGGTTAAGGCGCTGAATTCCACATGGTCGACAGTGGTATGAGTCCCGGTACTGGCAGTTTGCTTTCTCAATTTCCCTTTCCCTTTCTCTCTGGTCAAATAATAATAATAATAATAATAAAATAAATAATTCTTTTTAAAAATGCTATGTTATTAAAAACTGGAATCCATAATTGATGCTGTCACCATTTTAAATTACATATATAGTCATCTATTGATTTTACTGATTCAAGTTGCTAATTTCTCTTCATAAATTTGCATTGCCTCAATATCCACTTTTCCTTTCAGTAACTCAGTGTCCTTTTACTTTTGTTATTACTAGGGTTTTTATTGCTCCCCCTCTATTCTGTGACTCTTTAGAGTTTATCTTTCCTTTCTCCTTCCACGTAACTACTATCGTGGTCTTGCCTTTTATTTCCCCTTTCCAATTTATCTATTTATTTTAATTTTGACCAGAGAGAGAGGGAAAGTGAGTAAATAAGCCACCAGGTCCAGGACTCAAACAGCTGTGGTCGACCATGTGGAAGTCCAGCACCCTTAACCACCAGGCCACCTGCTGCCCCAAGGTCTTGCTTTAATGGTTCTTTCCCTCAGTCTTTTCCCTGCTGCCTACATATGCTATGAACTTTGCTTGTGGAACTGCTGTAGTTCTTGGTCTGATAGCTTCTCTTTGGTAGCTACTCGGCTGCTCTGATTCTCTCTTGTAGTTCTCAATCTCTGTATTAAAGCTGCCCATTTGCTGTAAGATTACTATTGCGATCTCTACTTCAGCACTTTCTATATGTGGTTTTGAAGAAATTTAAATAGCTGAATGGAAACAAGCTTGTGATTTTGATGGGAAATAGGTTATTTTGCATGGAATGCATCTCCTCAATAGTACAAATAGCACCTCTCTTTGACTTTCTTCATTCATTTACTTTGATGGTTCCATCAATGCAAACTTCTGCCATTTCATTAGTTTCATGTCAGCCATAGTTCATCTCGTAAAATAACTCAGAATTTATGAGTGGGTATCTGGACCACCTGCTCCTACTGTTAACCTTTCATTGCCTGGGTTCTAGAAGCTGCATGTAGTCACATTTAATATGAGCTTTGCTTTTGGTTGGGCTCTCTAAGAAATTAAGTGAAAACGCATGTATGGCTTAATTTTATATGCATTTGGGGAGAGAGCATATACTCAATATTTTTATTGTTTCTGCTCTGTATTGTAATCAAATAAAATATTGATATGCATCTAATTAAAAACTATGTATTCTGGCACCAGCAGATGGCATAGTGGTTACTTTGCTGGACCCCCATATAGATGACCACGGTTCAAGTTCCAAACCTGGCAGCTTGAAACTCACTCTGAGTGCATGTGTGTGCATGCCTAAAATTCTGAGAGGAGAATGGCGGAGAAGAGACTGTAACATGGCCATCCCCCTTGGTAAATAATTTCTCACTTTCTGTCTCTCTATATCTCTGTATCTCTTGAACAAGCCCACAGGTCTCATAGCAAAAAGAACTCTCAAAACACCCAACAACCAAAAAAACTATTAATTCTACAAAATAATAGAATTCTATAGAATACTATTAACATGAGTTTCTGACATTAATAATAACTAAATTTATAGATGAATTTTTATGTACTGTCTACTTTCCTAATCAATTTAAAATCATGGCATCATTTAATCCCAGTTTCAACCATATAATATCAAAAATATTTTCTCTTCTCATCATACAAGTGAGAAAACTAGCCTTACAGAAAAATACTTGCTCAAGTTCATATAGCTTTTTTTTTTCTTTTTTTGAGAGGTTTTTGCTATATGATGCGTGCACTTGGTCACACTGCAATCCCTTCTCCTGCATTCTCCTCTTGGGATCTTGGACACACACGCACACATGCCCAGTGTGAGTGTAAGCCACCGGGTCTGGGACTTGAAACGCGATCTATTGCATGGGAGTCCAGCGACATACCCATTATGCCAACTATAGGTCCCTAGTTCATATAGCTTTTAAAGGTGAAGTCCAGGATAAGAACTGTGGGAGTCCTACCTCCACAATAGTCAGATTTTAGTCTATGTGAAATTAAAGTTATTTTGGAGAAATCAAAAAAGCTAAACATTATATTTGCCTGACAATCTTTAATAGAAATTTAATACATGCAGATCAGTTAGAAATCTGAAAGGGTTTAGATTGCATGCCTTGAATGACAGCCTGCTTGATAATTAGCAGGCAGATGACTTAGAAGCACACAGTAACTCACTTACAAAATCTACCACACTTTGTGAACAGAATCGTCAACTTGCCAGGAATGCAGTCAATTTATTATGCTGCTGCTAAGACTGAGGAGAGTACATAAATTATTCAGGGTGGGAAGAGACATTAATTTTTTTTTACAATGCAAAAGAGATGATTCACGGGATAGAAGTGATCAGAATTTATTAATATATTCTTCGATTTAAGGTGAATAATTTATTTCATTCTTCCTGGTAGGATAAAGCACAGGCAGTAGAATGAACGGACAGTTAACAAATATAGTTTTATCTCCTAAAGTGGGGATTGTGTTTAAAAATAGAAATGTTCATGATATGTGTTACAATGAATAATTTGCTAATTAAAAGGATATTTGAGGTTTAATGATTTTTTTCAAGTTTTCTTTTTTTTTTGTTAAAAATGAATAAACCAGTGAACTGGTATGCTAAGATTCATGTTCTCTCATTTTGTATGCTTTAACTTATGCTTATAAATATAATAAAATCAGTGTGGTTTTATTTAGCCATCTCATCTGTCTTCACCCTTGATATCAAACAGTTCACTTGCTAGAGTCTAATGATAAATGCTCTTGTTGTGTGTGACAAGAAGAATTCGGCACAGCTAATGAACCTTCGTAGAACCATTGAGCAAATGTAATAGAATACCTACTATGTGCCTTGAATTTTTATACTTGCTCGGTTCTAACCATAGACAACACCTTGAATTTATATTCCCCTCTGGAAAGACAGGTAATATGACTAAACGAAACACAGACACATCAGTAATCATTCAAGCTTCTTAGAAATGCTGACCGGAGAATTAAACAAAATCACAGGATAGTGAATGTGGAACAATTCTTCTTTTTAAAGAAAGTGGTCTTTTCTTAGAGCTGGATATTTCTTATAATTGAACTGTCCTTATGACTTGTTTTGACTAACAGAATGTAGTGGAACTGATGGTGGGCCACTTCTAAGCCTAAGTTCAAGGCCTTCACATTTGTTCTGTTCTCACTTGGAATTCTGCCCAGGAGATACAAATAATAGTACATGACAGACAGCCTTAGAGAAAATGAGAGGCCACAGGAAGTGAGGCAAGTAGGCTCAATAGACCTAGACATCATTCTAATTTAACTAACAGCCAGAGGACACAAAAATATAGGAGACAGTCCAGTCTAGGTCAGTAGCACAGCAGATTTGACCCAGAGTTCTCTGCAAACTAGTGAATCTGACCAAAATCAAGAAGCAAGACAGCTAACCTGTGACCTTCTGAGCAATAATGAATACCTAATGTTTAAACCCCTCTCCAGCACATGCATGCATCCGTGCACATGCGTGCCTATAAATTTATGTGTCAGGTTATTCTTGCTCATTATAGGCTGTTTTCCTGAGACATACTGTCTGATAATGGGCATTGATTTTCTCATAGCCTGGTCATTAGGAACTGTAATTAACTTGTGGGAATACAGCAGTTATCTCCTCAATAAATAAATATTACATAACAAACTTAGTCTACCACTGGCCATAGTAACTCTTTAAATCATAAATCCAGTACCATTTAGCTGAGGAATTCATCTTGAACTTGTAGAGAAAAGAAATATCTAGGCAAAAATATACCAGATTCTTTAACAAGTCGGATTTCTGGATATAGTAGTGATAAACCAGTCCTTGTTCTTTTATCTTCTGCTTGAGTAGCTCTTCATGTTTAGTGCTGCTTAAGAAGCTTTGGGTGATGTGGTGGTTAAGGTGCTGGACACTCCCACATGGCTGACCACGGTTCTAGTCTTGGACCTGGTGGCTTTCTTCCTCTCTCTCTCTTTCTCTCTCTGTGTTTCTCTCTGGTAAAATTAAAATAAAATTAATGAATAAATAAAATTTAAACAATTTTTTTTAAAAAAAGAAACTTTGGAGATATGTATTGTGCCTATTGTGGTAGTTTATTTCTTCTAAGCATTCCTAAAGTGAGAACAGACTCTACCAAGTTCATACTCTCTTCTGAAATTTGAAGATCACAACATTAGCATAAACACCTTGAATCTTAGGAGAATGCTATGAATGCCATACTAATCAGGTTCATATAAAACATTTTTTTTCCCACAGAGAATGTGAATTAACCAGAGAGAGAAATAAAAACAAAAAAGAAAGAATGCAAGAAAGCACCCTCCCTGGGTAATAATCAGTGAAATCCCTTCTCCTGCATCTGTCCTTCCTTTGGGGATTTTGAGCATGTGTGCACAAATGCCGGAGTGTTTTTTCAAGCCCTCAGGTCTGGGAATCGAACTGCATAGTCAGAGCCATATGCTTTAACCACCATGTGACCCACTGGCCCTATCAGGTATATTCTAAAGGGTTTTCCTGCATTAGGAGTGTTTCCATACACCACGCCTCTATTCTATTAAAATTTAAAGTGAAACACACACACACACACACACACATATGCATATACTTTTTTTTTTTTCTGGATTTGACACCCAAATCACAAACAATGAAAGGAAAAATAGGCAATTGGGACCGTATCAAAATATTGCACACTACTCTTAACTTCACTTAAATGAATTAATGAATCCAGGACTTTCTAATATCATAACTCGATGAGGTGCAGAGTATTTTTTATTGTTATTTTTATCTTTTATTGTTATGTTTTTATTGTTAAACAAAATCCTGAGTACTTAATGCATCAGTCAAATTTAGCTTAATCAATGTTGTTCTTTCAAAAGCAACTGAAATTCCTGAATGTGTTACTCAGAGATGTACTGCTTATTTTGTTCATATAAAAATATAACTTTTGACTAAAAATGAATCACATTGAGATTGGACCATGTTTTGTTCTTATTTTGACATCATAGTAGGGGTTATGGCTTTCTGATTTTTTTGTCCATGTTTTGCATGCTTCAAAATGAAGATGAAATTAGAGAATATTTGTCAAGTTTCATACCTGCTTATCAGCAGCCCTTCAGGTGGTGTAAAGGGAAGAAAATCAGTGCATTCTTCCATTTTCTATATTCAGCAGCAGTCAAATCAGTTGTATTTAAGAGGCAAAACAGTATGCTAGTAAAACAGTGATTCAAGATTATAAGCCAAGTGGTCATTTCTTACTTTATGCATCTCTCCCTCCTTTTGGGAGGGAAAGATTATATTAACCCATTCCAGATATGCTTTCTTAAAATAGGACAGACAAAATGATCTCTGTTATTATTTATAGAAGATGTATCCCAGGTATTGTTAGAAGCAATTTTCATGAATTATTTATTCTAAATGTCAGACAAAAGTAAGAACCAGATATTAATTCAAAGAATGTTTAATGAGCACTTATTATAGTCAAGCAATGAATGAGGTGATGGGTCGATGGCAAAAAATAAATTGTATGTAAAAATCTGTGCTCTTATGGAGCTTGTGTTTTAGCATGAGAAAGTGACAATAACAAAATGAAGAAACTAAATGCACTCTACCATGGAAGATTATAAAAGATGTTGAAAAACATGAAGCTTGACAATGAGTTTTCATTTAGAGCTTGAAGAGCTTTAGGGAGTAGTTGTATCTTTAAATAGAGTGGTCAGAGTAGTCCTCAGAAGGACACAGGTTTTGAGCAACACTTGAAGGGCAGAAGAGAAGTCATGTGCATTTTTAGGAATATTGTTTTCTCAGAAAAGGAGTTGCAAATGAAAAGGGTCTAATGTGAGAACCAGTCTGATCTATTCAGGAATCAGCAAATATGTCAGGGTACAACTTGCTCATTTGAGAATAGCTTGCATGTATGGAGCCAGGAGGTGGTGCAGTGGTTAAGGGACTAGACTCCCACATGGCTGACTATGGTTCAAGTCCCGAATCTGGAGGCTTGCTTTTTCACTTTCCCTCTCTCTTTCTCTTTTTCTCTGTCCCTCTCCGATCAAATTAAAATAAGTAAAGTTAAATAAGATAATTCTTTAAAGAAATAGCTTGCATGTATAATTGTTTTTTACCACTCAAACTTCAGTATGAATCTTTTCTTAGAAGTGAGTTATTCTCTTGTATTATTGTAGTAGTTATAGAATTCAGCAACTTAGCACAATACAAACTTTTTAATCAATTGTCTGTAATCTTGTTTTGTCCAGGGAACTAGCATAAAATCTTCATTGTAGTAAAGGATTTCATTCTGTGTCATGCCATTTCCCTTTCTTTAATTTGCAGCACTTACAATGGTCTTTTTTTTTCATTTTTTATGTAATTAATATTTTTAAAGAACACACTATTCAGTTGCCACCATTATTTTTTTGGGGGGAGAGGTTTTTTCGCTGTAGGGTGCGTGCGCTTGCCAGACAGAGAGAGACAGAGAGACAGAAAGTGAGAAATCACCCCCCAGGGGGGATGGTCACGCCTCAATCCCTTCTCCTCCATTCTCTTCTCGGGATCTTGGGCACACACATACACGTGCCTGGCGTGAGTTTTAAGCCACTGGGTCCGGGACGCGAACCGCGGTCGACTATGTGGGAGTCCAGCGACATAGCCATTATGCTAACTGCTGGTTCTCTCAATTGTCACCATTTTTACAGAGTATTTTTCACTTCGGTTTGTCTGATATTTCCCCAGGCTTACACTTAGATTCTGCATTCTTAGCTGGAGTGATAAACAAAGTTACTGCCTCCTCAGTTTATCAGTTCTGGAAACACGTATTGATTGCTATTCTGCCATGTTAACTTTGATTATTCAAGTTTTTGTCCTATTTCAACATTGTATAAAGAATCATGTCTTTTTTATGCAACTATTAAGCAATCTGTAGGTAGGCTTTTTATTATCATGCTGGTATCTTGGTTCATGTTCATGATTCTTGTGTGGTTTCATCTTCAGTATGATGGTTTCAGAATGTTGAATTTCCAACCCACTACTCACTTCATGTTTGCCACTTACCCTAAACATCCTGCTATAGCAAAAGTCCTCTAGTCCACCACAGTTTAATTATCTATTTAATCTACATGTCCATTCCCTGTCTACCGACTATCAAACATACATCTGTTATGAGTGTTCTTTTTTTTACAATGATTTATAAATCATTATTTTACTTACACATATGTTGGTGTTCAGATTATACCAATTATAACATGTGCCCATTATTTTCTTGATAATTTCCTTACAATTATCAAAACAAAATGTTTCAAGTTTACTTGGTATCTATATTCCCCAGCCCTGTTTCATTTTAGTGGGTAATGTTACTATGGATCAACGTCCAAGCCCTAGACATAGTCATTAATAATTGAGCATCTCTGGTTCTATTTCTTTCAGCATACACACACACACACACACACACACACACACACACACATACACACAGTCATGCACCAAATAGAGATATTTGGGTCAGCACAGACTGCATATATAAAGAGTGTTTGCATAAAGACTATAATAGGCTCTAACAAATAGCCTAGGTTTATAGTAGGATATATTCTCTAGGTGTGTGTAAGTACACTTGATGATTTTGTACAATGTCAAAATCACCTGATAGTGCATTTCTCAGGATATATCTCTGTCATTAGAAACTCATGACTATATATATATATACATATACACACACATATGTATGTACAATATATATGCTATATATCTATGTGTGTGTTTGTGTGTGTGTATGTGTATGTGTGTTTGTTTGTATAGGGGTACATTTTTACAGACTTGTTTGTTTAACTTTGTTTATCATCATTATTACTATTTCAATTGGATCAGAGATACAGAGAGAGTGAGAAAGTAAGCCACCAGATCCAGGACTCAAATTGTGGTCAGCCATGTTGGAGTCTAGTGCCTTAATACATGCCAAGGGGTACCCCAACCCAAGGGGTACATTCTTTTCAGAGTAAAGTATTATACTCTAAATGATGTTAAGACCAATCTTGTTTTTTTTTTTTTTTTAGAGGTTTTTCGCTATAGGGCGCATGCGCTCACCAGAGAGACTGACAGAGACAGAGAGATAGAAAGCAAGAAATCACCAAATCACCCCCCAGGGGGGATGGCCATACTGCAATCCCTTCTCCTCCATTCTCCTCTTGGGATCTTGGGCATGCACATACATGATCCCGGTGTGAGTTTTAAGCCATTGGGTTCAGGATGCAAACCACGGTTGACTATGTGGGACATAGCCATTATGCTAACTGTTGGTCCCAGGATCATTCTTTTTTTTAAAAAAAAAAAATCAGTTCTGTTCAATTAAAATGATATTTTTAAATTTTTCATTCATTCACTGTATATCATTACAACATACAAAATGAATTTTTCCACCCAGAACACACTGAATATTGGCACAAAGATACTACCATACAAATTGTCTTTGATAATTTTCCATTTTGTGTTTCTTAACTGTTTTACTTCTTTCTTTTTTTTCCCCTTGATTATTATGTCTTCTATAGAGAATTGTCTATTCAGCTCATTTGCCCATGTTTTAATTGTTTGGTCTTTTTTCGAGTGAGATGCGTGAATTTCATGTAAATACTGGTTACCAGTCCCTTGTCTGAGGCACAGTCTGCAAATACATTCTCCCATTCTGAGGGTTGTTTCTTCACTCTAATTATTGTTTCTTTTGCTGTGCAAAACATTTTTAACCTGATTTAATCCTACTTGTCTACTTTGGAAATTATCGCCTATGCCTGGGAGTTCTATTTAAGAAGTCTTTGCTTATTCTGAAGTCTCCAAGAGTTTCCCTGGTGGTTTCTACCAGTAGTTTTACAGTTTGAGGTCTTATATTTAGGTCTTTGATCCATTTTGAGTTAATTTTTGTTAGTGGTGAAGGAGATACTACCCCATTCAAGCAATTAAAATAATTTTACAATTGTTTTGCTTCCACTATAAAAACAAAACTAATATGAAAAGATTAGGATCTATGTGCAGCATCTCCACTACCAACTCAACTTCACTCAAGATGAAGCATGTATCATCGAACAGTCTAACCATAAATTATTTTAATTTGTTCCTTATTATTGTTCCTTCTAATAGTTATGTTATATTTAATTTATTCCAGTTTTCCCTCAGTTTCAGTGTCTTATCTCTCTTCACTTTTATGATTTTCAATATCTAGCACCAAAATATTTCAGACTTGGATTGTATCTTGTGATGTCCTACAGGTAAGTTTTATTATCATTATTTTTGTGAGTACACATGCTTTTATAATTTTCTCAGGAGAACAAAGTAGTCTTTCATTGCTAATATTTTACTTTCTCATAAAAACATCTTATAAAATATTTTACACAAAAATATAAAACTACCTATAGTCCATTTTTATAGTACCTTAAAACTTAGTATTTGCCTCAAAGAGTTTTTAAGGTGTACAATATTACATAATATTGAAGTCCCTTTTATCACTCCAATCTTTCTTTTTTCCTAGATTTAACCATGATTCTCATTTTCTTATCCTTACACATGATTATTGCTGTATACGTCTATATTCATTGTAATATATATTACAGCTAATATTTCTAAATTTTATTAAATGTTATGTTATAGGTAAGGTGCAAGTGATCAAATGTATTTAGTTTTTCAGAATATAAAATCTGGAATGATAGTAGTTCAGTATCCAGTCCTCTACTTACTTTCTGTATGATCTTGGGCAAATTTCTGAGTTGTCTAGAGTATCATTTTTCACAACTGTAAAATAAAGATGAAAATACCTAGTTAAACAAGTAGTTGTATGTGTTAAATAGATTAATGGTTAGAATGCACTCAGTACGGTGTAAGGGTTGGCATAAATATGTAGTTTTTATTTTCACCTGTCCTTTTGGAACTTTGTTCTAGTTAGTAAATACACTATATCTATTGTTTATTAAAAAATGGCCAATGAAGTTTTAAATCATCAATTTGCATGATCCTGTAGTATATGTTGTATAAATATTCGAATTTCCATTGTGAGCATGTCTGTTTGTTCACTCTTACTGTGAGCTGGGACAGATGTTACTATTTTGTATCTTCTTGAGCACAAGTGGTGAGTGATGTGCAGCATATGCCTAGATATTAAGGGTTATGAACTTATTCAAATGTATTTCATATTGCCGAGTTGTATTGATTTACCTCTATCAGCAAGTCACACTTCATCAGTTTCAGTAACTCTCAGTCTTTTAAGTGTTTGAAGTCTGTTGGTTCTAAAATAAACTATTTCCTTTATGTTGGTGAGATTGAATGAATATCCTTGATTGCTGTTATAGTAAGACATCCTTATAGCTTCAACTTCTTTTTGGGTCTTGTCATTCATTATCTGTAAAAATGATTAATAGATTAGAAAAATACATTGAGCACATGTGCATGCCCAAAATTCCCACAGGAGAAAGAAATGGAGGAGAAGGTACCGTGGCACGACTATCCTATCTATCTCATTAGTGCATTCTCCCTTTCTCCCTCTCTTTCTTTCTGGTGAGTGGGTATGACCCCAAGTAAGTTGAAAGAAAAACAAAAAAGAATATTCTTGATATATGAAATGTTCTTGGTGTAGAGTATAAGGAGTATAATCACTGCTTAGTTTAAAAATTTCCAAGCTCAGCGCTACCAGGTGGGATGGTGGTTAAAGCACTGGACTCCTACGTAACCAACCACAGTTCGAGTTCAGGACCCAGTTGCCTAAAACTCAAGTTGGGTGCACATGCATACATGCCCAAAATCCTGACAGGAAAATGGAGAAGAGATTGCAGTGTGGCCATCTGCCCTGTGGTACGTCTTTCTATGTCTCTTCAGTGAGCACATATATCCTATAGCAAAAATTTCTCAAGCAAAGAAAAAAATTCCAAGTTCAAAACCTATAAAGAAACAGACATAGAAATCAAAACAAGGTAGATAGGTATATGGGGAAAAAATGGGACAAGTTGCACCATGGCTTGATAAGTGGGCTTTTACAGTTTTCTCACATGATTAATTTTATTAATAGAACTGACTCTGTTGAATCATGTTAACTTCTGTGTTTCCACCCAGTCCCAGAATCTTTTTCAGAAAACCTGCTCTAAGTGTAACACAGATTTCCATGTCTGCAGTTCAGGCAGCAACCTGGGACAGATATGGAGCTAAGTCAAACATGCTGGGCTTATTTCTTTGAAATTAACAAACAGGAAAGGAAAGGTCTGGAGGACCCTAAGAGCAGTTGTCCCATAGTTTTCACTATTAGAAAATGTAGTGTAAATACCCTTCCCTCTAAGGAAAAAAATAGTGAGCAATTGTTGCTCACTCACTACCACCCCAGATATGTGCCCAGCAAACATGTTTGTCTTAACACTTAAGGCTACAGCCAGTCAGAAGTAGCCCAGTTCTCAGGGTTAAAAGAACAGAAAGATGCTCATGTACTAGCTCCAACTCAGGAAATTAATGAACAAAATCAAACCATGTTTCTAGTGCTATTATCTCAAACCACAGAATGCTTATTGAATTTATATCGGTAGTTTTGGTTAGTATTTTTTTTGTGATATCTGAGCATGATTTTGCATGCAAATCTTTTCAATTTGTTTTAGTTCATCTAAAGTATTCTAATATATGAATATTCCATGATATATTTTCGTATATTGACAGATCTTTTCCTTTTTATCTATAGAAAACAGAGTTGTGATCATTTATTGTAGTGTCATTTGAAGTACATATATATATGTATTTATATACATATATATGTATATATAAGTATATATACATACATATGTACATATATAAAACTCTTTTTCACCTATCTTTATGGATAAAAATATTTAAGACAATATTAATAAATTAATGCAAAAATGCTTTAAAAGGATAACATATGGAAAAAGAGTTGCTTTAGGAATACAAGGTTGGTTTGAAAATTTATTAATTAATTAATAGTATTCACCACTTTAATTGAAATCTATGTAGATATACCTGTTCTTCTCAAACACTACAGAATAAAAGTCTTTGAAACAAATAAAATCATCTCAGAAAATACACTCTTAGGAAACTAAGAATCAAAAAATAAAACTTTCTTAATGTAACAAAGGTATTAATGTAGCAAATCTGGTAGGAAAACTAGAAGTTACTTTTTGAGTTAGTGAGACAAGTTTGCTTAACATCACCAGTTGTATTCACCTTTGAGCTGTAATTCCTAGCTAGTGACAAAGTATGAAAAAGTAGATGTCTTAAAGATAGAAAAAAATCAATAAAGTAGCCATTTTTTGCACATATCCAAAGATTCCACAAATAAATCATTAGCACTAATATGTGAATTTAGTAAATCTTATGAGAAATGGACTATACTTCCCATTGAAATAGTTACAGCTTTGATATCCAGCTACAAAGCATGGTGAAAGTGATAAATTTCCCCCAAAATTGCTGTGGAAAAGAAAGCCAATATACACAATCTTTGCAATTTTACTTTTTAAATTCAACCCAACTAGGGTCTTTAACTCTCCTTTTTATCCAAACTTTGCCAAGGAAAGATTTTTCAATTTAGTTATAATTAAGTTTAACCATACTAGGTGGGGAGAAAAAAAAATAACAAACACACACACAACTATACCTATAAGTGGCTGTACAAGTAGCAGCTAGATATCAGAGCCACAATTTTAACTCTTACAAATCATTGTGATCAAAATCACTATGACTCACATTTATTCAAGTTAAATTTAAAGCCACCATGTCAGGCAGTGCACAGACACCATTTATTTTTAACTTATTATATATTTATTTATTTATTTACTTTTTATACTCAATCATTGTGTATCATTACAACATATCAAATGAATTTTCCCATCCTGAATATACTGGTATACTGGTTCTATCAAAGATATTACCATACATATTAACATCAACAGATACTTTTCTGCTTTTGTGTTCCTTAAATATTTTCCTACTTTCTTTTCCCCCTTGAATCCCTCCCTCTCATTCTGGAAAAAAGGGAACTCTCCTACAATGTTGGTGGGAATGTAAATTAGTATAGCCACTGTGGAAAACAATACGGAGATTCCGAGACAGAGGGGCAGAAAGCAAAAAATCACCCCCTGGGATAATGGCCATTCCATAATCCCTTCTCTTCCATTCTTCTCTCTGGATTTTGGGCACACACAAACACACACACACACACACACACACACATACACACACACACAAACACACCTGGCATGAATTTCAAGCCACCAGGTCTAGGACTCAAACCATGATTGACCATGTGAGAGTCCAGCAATGTAAACATTACACCATATGCTGATCCGCAATAGGTTTTCAATA